>NW_026128561.1:37474-105634 GCF_022985175.1 Labeo rohita
TATAATGCATTATGCATTCATTATAATGCCTTAAGAATACCCTTGTAATGTATTATAAATACAGGCTTCATAAAAAAGTGTTACAGAGGTTTTTCATCATTCATCTTTCCCTGAAATTGTATTGATTAAATCAGGACCCCTGTAAGGTGTAATAATGCTGATGGGATTGTAAATGCAGGGATATCCCCCTTCACCTAACAAAAGTGTCCAGGCAGTGGATATGATGCTGGTAAAATGTTATGCAACGCAGTACTCTTGCATCATGTATTGATACAGAGCATCCACAGAACACATCAATAATCTGCCAATGTGTTCACAGATGGCTTGCAATACAACAGAATGAAAACATTTTCTATTGAAGTAACAGTTAGAATTTCTCACTGGGGCCTCGATGTGTTTATAGCAACCATCCAAAGCACCCAAAGGGGTGCAATGTTATTTGCCAATCTGGCAAAATCATGTCTGTGAATACAGTAAGTGGGACGGGACAAGAAAAGTTATCTCAGATTGACTGATTGATTGATTGATTGATTAATTAATTCAGATGTTTGTCCTCCTCTACCCTTGACCTGGTATTTATATGACCTGGTATATATATTGAAATCAGGGTGAAATTTATCTGTGAAAACTGAATGTGTGAAATGTGTACATGCTTAAATTCCCTTTTTTTTTTTTTCAAATGCTCTTTTTCTTTTCTAATTTTCTCTAAAGTTCTGGAACAGTACCGTTACTCAAGTCACTGTGAGTGCAAACAGAACAGTCATTTTGTGGATCACGTTTGGCTGATCTGTCAGGCCTCATGTGGCGTCTCTCCTTGTGTAGGTTGTGTCTGATAGTGTGACAATGTCGTAAGAGTGTGCTCATCTCCTTACGATTGTTGCTGGTTTTTCACGTGATTTCAATCCTCATGACTGTTGTTTGTGGCTTCTACTGAACACCTTAATATGTGCAATTTAAATGTATTTACAAAGAAAGTAGCACAGCAAGCATGTAAAGCAGTAGAGAGGAGTACATTTAAAAGCATCTTTCATAACCTGACCAGGGCTTCTTTAAGATGGTTTACATGGATTATGAGCCACTCACCAAAGGACAAAGAGAAGGGATGTATTGTTTTGCAAACATTTCACAACCTAGCTACATGCAACTTTGCCACATCACAGTCAGTGACACACTCATGTCACATGCTTTATTAGAGAAGGAGAATAAACTGCATTCTGCTACAGCACAGCAGTGGGCTCTCATTGGTTATTGCTATTTGGATAAGCTGACAGTCTTCTGGGTATCGTGAGCTGTTTTACTGATTAAACCTTTCAAGTCCACACTGTTCTGAATGTTGTGAACAAATCCAGGGACACCACACAATGAAGCATATTTATGAAAAATACAAGGAAATGCACAGAATGATGGCTGGTGTCTCCAATCTAATGGAAATAGCTGCATTCACAGAAACCCTAGCTGAGAACTATGTGCTTTGTTATTAAAATCTTCTTATTGCCACACATCACGTACACAGGCAGTATAAACAACACAATATACAATTGACACTAAATAACAGAATACACATTTTACACAAAATATACAGTATACACTATATACATGGTATGCTCAAGGAATAGACAGTATACACTGGAAATGTACATGCTGGTCATCAATTCATCAAAAGTGATCATCTATATAGAAAAGATGTGGAGACGTCATGAGCAATAAGCATGTCAGTATTATTCGCAGAAATAACACAGTAACGTATAATGTCTGTCAAGTGCAGCTGATGCATTGTAATGTTTATTTGGCGTGCCAGATTGGCGGGATCTCTAACTTGTAAAACCTCTTAGTGTATTATCAACACAAGGAAAACACAAGTTGTAATGTAAAGATGACATGAGAAATCAAATTTGCCTTGATCTTTTGGCATATAAGAGGTCTTTGTACCATTCAAACATCCTGCAGGATTCATAACCTAAGACGTCCTCCTCATTATAAACAAGTAATTTATTTAGGGTGCTTTCACACCTGGCACTTTGTTTCGGAACCTGGAGCATTTCCCCCCTTAGCTCGGTTCATTTGAGCATATGTGAACACGGCAATCGCGCTCGGATCTGCGCCAAAACAATCGGCCCGAGATCGCCTGAATGAGGTGGTCTCGGCTTGATTGAAAATGAACTCTTGAGCGGTTCAGTTATAGTGAGGAAACAATCCAATCCAACGGACCAATGAACCAGGCTATATCACATTGTATAATGGGTAATTACAGTTCTGTGAACAGCAGTAGCTTTGTTGTTTTGCTAATATTCTTAAAATGAACCTGTGAATGTCTGAGTGTGGGCACGTCTGTGCCATTTAAAATCAAAGCGCGCCTTTTTATTTTATTTCACTATTTTATACTGCCTCTTTGTAGCAGGTGTATTTTAAAAATGTTTTCCAGACGAATCCTGGACTCCTGCTCAACTAGGTTTCATCCGACTTCTCTAAAGAAGGGACTTCTGAAGAGCCAGTTTTATAGATTGAGGAGGATTTGTTATTCTGATGAAGATTTTATTGAAAAATCGAAACCATTTAGATAAGGGTTATCCTTCTGAATGGACTGATGAAGCATTTAATACGTCTTTTCAGAAGTCACGTTCCGAGTTGTTAAAAAAAAAAAAAAAAAGTTAAATTTGTTACTTTTATCACAACTCAAGTCTTATTTGATAAGATTTTCCAGCTCTTCACCAACCTCCGACTGTGCGGGGCCCATGAGGTGTTGTACCTCGTTTCCCTCCTTCTGGGAACAGTTGTTGTATGCATAACTCAATGTTCCCATTTAGTCGGTTCACTCGGTACAACACATGACTGTGGGACATATATTTACGCCACACGAATTCGCTGAACTAAACATAAGGAACCAGCACAGCCACATACACCACATACAGACATATCCCTGTGGCCACAGTAAGTTACGCCCAGTCAAAAACCGAACAGACTTGTGCAGTGATGCCCCAGCGGCAGCCACACGAAAGTAGAGTGTCCTATATGCTAGACAAAGCTCTCTACAATTCAATGCGAAAGACAGCATTCAAATAGTGGCTTCACATGGGTGAGTTGGCACAACTCACAAAAAGCTGGTCAGCCTGCATCAGCACAATGTACATCTCCTGTCCTCTTCTAAGTCAGAGATTTGACAGGGCATGCAGCTTGAACAAATGCACTCTCTCGTCAAGTATATACACTGCATTCGGATGCAACACCACCCGGCACAAAATTTGATGCACAAGGGATGCACCAACGTCACTAATGCGCTTCTCTAATGCCAGTACCACTCGTCAGGCAGCATCCTTACACTCAAGCATTCTAAAGGCTCGAACAAAGGTTCACATGTAACCTGTAGACCTAAGCCCTAAGTATACTTCCACTGCCCACATTCCACACACCATCTGTGCAACATAGACCTTGTCTACAGGAGGGCGTCCACAGATGTTCATGTACACGACAGCATGCAGTCCAGTTCTTGTATGTGCAGACAGTGCATGTACGGAGTACATGCAAACCATGATAGTAACCTACACGTACATCATGGCGACATCTTGATGTCTGCACTTACATCTGCAACAGATCTATAGGACACTTCCCATTAGATGTCAAGTTGATGATTAGAAAATGCCTGTAAGACATTTACGATTCAGAATGTACATAAAACTGGCGTCTTCCAGACATCTCTCAAATGTTTGTACACAGCAGATGCTTCCCAGGTGAAGCAATCCTTATCAGACATCTTGCAGACGTACACGTGCCATCTGGGAATGATCTGAGTTTCTGGAACAATGTCAATTAGAAAGTGTGTATGCGTTGCACACATCTTTCTGCACATATGGCCAAAGGACTATGCCTAGACATAACGTCCACCGATCTTGGGCCAGCAAGCTCCTTTTGAAATTCATCAAGAAGAGAGCTCAAAAATGGAAAACAATTGTATGTGTTTGAAACACTGCTTGTTTTCTGCTGTCTGCAGCCAGAGGCAGGTCGCCCAAATTGCCAAACAATCTCATGCTCCGATGGCACAGCAGAGCTGCACCGCCTCTGCTCATCTTTCAGATATGCGTGACCGTAGGGACCCAAAAAGTAGGCAACCCCCTTGTTGGAAATTTTCTGTGCCCCGGGTGGCCATATGCATGGGACAAATTCACTGATACAAGCCAGTCATGAGGACGCCTTGCAGAGAGCATGACAGAAAATGAAGAAAACATCTTCATCAGTTTGACAACACAGACACTGCAAATCCTCGTAACACAAATACGGAAATGCGCTGCAAATTCTCACAACACAACCAAATACACAAACGTGCTCCAAACACACAAATGTGCTGCAAATAGTACGGACCATGACGGAAATGTTTCAGGGGGACCTTAAAAAGTGACGAACCCAGCTGGGACCTGATTATTTGTTCAGGGGCTTTTGGTCAGAGCAGAGGTGTTGTTGGTGACTAAAAGGTGAGTTTAGAACTTGTATGCAAGTTGTGGACACAATGTGTTATGAAAAGTACAAATTGAACACATTTGGTATGCAATGATTATGTTAAGAGTCATTCTGACCCTAACACTTTCAAATTCATTGTCACGGAGACTAGACGAGAAATGAAAGGTTCGAGATGAGTCCCTTTGTAGCGCGACGGAAAACTCAAACGCGGAAGTACACGAGTGAGCAGGTAAATCACGCAGTTGGTCTGAGAACGCTCCGATAAGGAGTAGAGATTTCCACCAAGAAATCCGCGTTCTCACACGCACACAGACAGGTAAATAAGCGCTCCGAAGAGCAGAGAGTTTACTCACGTGAGTTGAGATGAAGACGGGACCTGACGTGGAGTCAAACATGAACTCAGTGTCTGGTGCTGGACAGACACCTACTTCCTGCTTAAATACCTGCGTGAGGTTACTTCCGGGTCCTCGTGACCTCACGTGACTTGGTGCGTGTGACAGTACCCCCCCCTCCAGGACCGGCACCAGACGGTCCCGGAACGGAGGATACCCGACGACGGTAGTCCTGGATGAGAGCTGGATCCAAGATGAACCGCCCGGGAACCCAAGACCGCTCCTCCGGACCGTAGCCCTCCCAGTCGACGAGATACTGGGTGCCACAGCCACGAGGGCGCGAATCAAGGATTCGCCGGACGGTATACGCAGGACCACCGTCAATGATCTGGGGCGGGGGTGGGGCAGGAACCTGGGGAGACAGAGGAGAGAAGACATGTTTGAGTTGGGACTGGTGGAAAACAGGATGGATCCGGAGAGATGTAGGCAGCTGGAGCCTGAAGGTGACAGGGTTTAACCGATGAGTGATCTTGAAAGGTCCGATGAAGCGAGCAGTAAGCTTTTTAGAGTCCGTTTTTAGGTTGATATTGCGAGTGGATAAATAAACCCTGTCACCAACATGGAACAATCGTCCCGGAGGGTGCCGGCGGCGATGTTGAGTGATGTAGCGAGTGTTGGCTTTCTGGATGGCGGTACGTGCATGGTTCCAGAGCCGCCGGCACCGGCGGACCAACTGTTGGGCAGACGGGACCTCAACCTCCGGTTCTTGATGTTCGAACACCGGAGGTTGATACCCGTAGCATACCTCGAATGGGCTCAGGTTGGTGGCAGAGGATGTGTGGATGTTGTTGGAGAGTTCAGCCCAAACGAGGTAGCGTGCCCAGGAACGCTGATGCTCGCCGGCAAAGCATCGGAGGAAGCGCTCCAGCTGTTGGTTGGCCCGCTCTGTCTGACCGTTAGTCTGTGGGTGAAATCCGGACGACAGACTAGAGGTGGTCCCAATCAGACGGCAGAAGGCCTGCCAGAACTTGGCCGTGAACTGGGGCCCTCTGTCCGAGACGATGTCCTTGGGGAACCCATGCAGGCGGACTACGTGTTCGAGTATGAGCTCCGCGGTGGTCTTGGCAGAGGGGAGTCCGGTGAGAGCCACCAGATGCACAGCCTTGGAGAAACGATCCACAATGGTCAGGATGGTGTTCTTTCCTTGAGATTCGGGAGTCCAGTGACAAAGTCGATGGAGATATGCGACCAGGGTCATTTGGGGATGGGGAGGGGCTGCAGCTCGCCGGTAGATGGGGTGTTAGTGGTTTTGGAGCGAGCGCAGGTGTTGCATGCCTGGACGTACAGCTGTACGTCTCTCCTCAACGTCCTCCACCAAAACGCCCTGGCGATGAAGGTGATGGTCCTCTGGACTCCCGGGTGTCCTGCCAGAGTGGAGTCGTGCCCCCACTGGAGTACTTCCTGGCGCAAGGTGTCGGGTACGAAGAGACGTCCAGTAGGGGTATCCGATGGAGGGGGATTTTGGCTGTGGCTCTGGCGGACTCTCTCTTCTAACCCCCACCGGAGGGGAGCCAAGATGACGTTGGAAGGCAGGACAGGCGCGGCCTCCGAGGTGGTGGAGTCTCGCTGGTGTTGACGGGAGATGGCGTCCGCTTTGCTGTTCTTCGAACCGGGCCGGTACGATAGCTGGAAGTTGAAATGTTCGAAGAACAGAGCCCACCGCGCCTGCCTGGGGTTAAGCTGTTTGGTCTGGCGAATGACGGTGAGGTTCTGGTGGTCGGTCCAGACGGTGAATGGGTCGCCGCCGCCCTGGAGCCAGTGACGCCATTCCTCCAATGCCCACTTGATGGCCAACAGTTCACGGTCCCCTACCCCGTAACGCTGCTGAGTGGGATTGAATTTTCTAGAGAAAAAACTACATGGGTGTAGTTTTTCGTCTGGACCACGTTGTGAGAGAACGGCTCCTACGCCCACATCGGAGGCGTCCACCTCAACAACGAAGGGTTTGTCCGGGTTGGGGTGGGTGAGGACTGGAGCGGTGGTGAACAGGTTGCACAGTGTCTTGAAGGCTTGGATTGCCTCGGGGGTGAGGTGAAAAGCTCAGTGAGATGGTTTGGTGAGAGCAGTGAGAGGTGCTGCAGTTGCGCTGAAGCCCTGGATGAATCGCCTGTAGAAGTTGGCAAACCCCAGAAAACGTTGTAGCTGTTTAAGCGATGTGGGTAGGGGCCACGAGCGCACAGCCTCCAGCTTCTGGGGATCCATGGCCACACCCTGAGATGAGATGATGAAACCGAGGAATGTGGTGGAGTGCTGGTGAAAAGCACATTTCTCCAACTTGCAGTACAACTGATGGGCCAGCAACCTCCGTAGCACTGCTCGGACATGCTGGGTGTGTTCCTCCAGAGTCTTGGAATAAATGAGGATATCGTCCAGATAAGCGTAGCACCAACGACCCAGCATGTCCCGGAGAACATCGTTAATGAACTGTTGAAATGCAGACGGACTGTTGCACAGACCAAACGGCATAACGAGGGTCTCGTAGTGACCGGTGGGGGTTATGAAGGCCGTCTTCCACTCATCGCCCTCCCTGATGCGGACCAAGTTGTAGGCGCTCCGTAAGTCCAGCTTCGTGAAGAAGCGGGCACCAGAGAGGGCGTCCAGGGCGGTGTTGGTAAGAGGGAGTGGATGACAGTTCTTGATGGTGATTTGATTAAGCCCCCGATAATCCACACAGGGACGAAGACCCCCGTCCTTCTTCTTGATGAAGAAAAACCCCGCAGCCGCCGGGGAGCTGGAAGGGCGAATAGTGCCGGCCCGGAGCCCTTCCGCAACGTACTCCTCCATCGCTTGATGTTCGGTGGCAGACAGGGAGTACAGGCGGCCGCGAGGGGGCACCGCGCCCGGCACGAGGTCAATGGCGAGGTCGTAGGGGCGATGAGGTGGAAGCTGAGCAGCGCTGCATTTGCTGAAGACCTCGGCCAGGTCGCGGTACGGGACAGGGACCTCCTCCAGGTTGATATCGGAGGCCTCGGACTCCCCTGAACACGTCCCAACCGGAGCCCGGAGACAGAGCTCCTGACAGGTCGCCCCCCAGTGGATGATCTTATTGTTGGTCCAGGAGATGAAGGGATCGTGAGTGATGAGCCAGGGATGTCCCAGGATGACGGGTGGTGAGGTGATCTTGGTGACATATAGTTGAATCTTTTCAGTGTGGTTGTCGATGATGAGAAGGATTTCTTTAGTGCGACGGATGACAGGGCTGAAGTTGAGGGGGCGACCGTCAATGGCTGTGATGGTTAACGGTTGGGATAACACCTCAGTCTCAATCCCCAACTGGGCAGCATAATCCTGATCGATAAAGTTCCCAGCCGCACCTGAGTCAACAAATGCGGTGGTCACGATCCGTTGGTGGCCCACGAGGATTGATACCTGAAGGAGCATCCGGGATTCAGCGGGACAGGGTTTTTTCGTCACTGGACCAGGTAAAGACCTCCCCCTCTCTACCTGGTCTGGCCATTTCCCGGACGAAGAGGGCAGATCGCTCGATGGTGTTCTGGGGAGGCGCAATAGGCACATAAACCTTCGCGGTAGCGTCTAGCCCTCTCTGCTGCCGACAGGGAGGTGCGGCCTATTTGCATGGGCTCCCCGGCTCCGGTTGAGTGGGCCTCTGAGGCGATAGGTGGAGGAGGAGAGGGCGCAGCGACAGCGTAGGTGACGGGTGAATCCAGGGTCCTTGTGCGGGGAATGGTGCCTGTGGAGGAATGAGAGACAGGATTAGTGCGATGTGAATGGTGACGCATTCTCTGATCGACCCGGAGAGCCAGCTGGATCATGCCCTCCAGGGTGTCAGGGAGCTCCCGCACAGCCAGCTCGTCTTTGAGGCGGATGGAAAGTCCTTCATAGTAGGCTGTGCGGAGAGCGGCGTCACTCCAGGTGGTTTGAACTGACAGGGTGCGAAACTCGGTGGTGTAACGGCTGACGCTGCGTTCTCCTTGTTTGAGATGGTATAGGCGCGAGTCTACCTCCACCTCGCTCTTAGGGTGTTGGAAGGCGGCCCTGAGCTGGGTGGTGAATGCTGGATATGAATGGGCGGAGTCGCTGTTGGCCTTCAGGACCGCCGTAGCCCACTCGGCTGCCTGCCCGGTGAGAAGTGAGACGAGTAGAGCGATCCTGCTGCGGTCTGTAGGGTAACGTGATGGCTGGAACTCAAAGATGAGAGAGAGGTTAGTGAGAAAAACATCACACCGGGCGCCGGATCCATCCCACTTATCGGGAAGTGAAATCTTGGGTTGCTGGGCGGGACGGATTGGTTCCGCGGGGGTGATCTGTGCAGCAGCCAGGTCGTCATAGTCCGCTTGCAGAGTGGTGAGATCCGATTGGAGAGCCCCGCACTCCGCCCGAAGACCGGCGGTCTCGGCACGAAGCGCGGTAACTTCCGCTCGAAGTCCCACCATCTCCTGCTTCAGACTCATGATTTCCACGGTCTGCTGCTGGATCACACCCCACAGTTGTTCCAAATCCGCCGGGACCATTTCGGGACCAGACATTCTGTCACGGAGACTAGACGAGAAATGACAGGTTCGAGATGAGTCCCTTTGTAGCGTGACGGAAAACTCAAACGCGGAAGTACACGAGTGAGCAGGTAAATCACGCAGTTAGTCTGAGAACGCTCCGATAAGGAGTAGAGATTTCCACCAAGAAATCCGCGTTCTCACACGCACACAGACAGGTAAATAAGCGCTCCGAAGAGCAGAGTTTACTCACGTGAGTTGAGATGAAGACGGGACCTGACGTGGAGTCAAACATGAACTCAATGTCTGGTGCTGGACAGACACCTACTTCCTGCTTAAATACCTGCGTGAGGTTACTTCCGGGTCCTCGTGACCTCACGTGACTTGGTGCATGTAACATTCATAGGTAGTTGGACATACCCAAAATAAAAACGTTTCTTTGATGTACATTGTCTTGTTCTCCCTGCTCTGAGAAGATGAAAGGGAGCTTTCCCACATTTCTTCTCAGTGCTGCTACAGACTTTGTCACACACAATCACATGTACACTAATTTATTAACAAGTTGAACCAGGTTATAGTATGACAAATAGAACTAAACACAAATACATTGCACGTTTTATTCAATATCAACATCGATCTCTCAATGACCGAACTGCTAAAAATAGTATGCTTAAATGCCTGTCCAATGCCAGTTGTTCTTTGTGCCTTTTACTACGTGGATTTGTGCAGAAATTTAGGTTAAATACATTTCTCAAACTGTATCAAACAGTTCACCTTTTTATTTCTTTGCTACTGCTGATAGGTTTTTATGTTTGTGTAAGATTATATTTGTGGATTCCTGTATTCTTAATGACACTGTTCTCTTTTCCCTTCAGATCCAGGGTCAGTGTCAGATGAACTCACGGAGGCAGGTCTAATACGTAAATATTTGTCAGAGGGCCACACGTATGACGCAATCCTTGATTTTTCTCAAAACAAGCCAGCACAACATCTTTCTGAGCCTGAGCACTTTATAGAGAAAACTTAAAAATGCTGGCCTAACAAGGAGAACAGACTATAGTCCCATTGATATTGTGAATGCAGTGATAACACATGAGCTGACAGGCTCTGGACAGCTTTCAGGTTACATTGCGACAGAAGTATTTCCTGACAGTTAAAAAGGATGATGTAATGCATGCAGTTTGCAGACTGGATCCATCTGGAGTTCAACTTCGTCGTAGACGCAGGTTTATCCGAAGAGGATACTTTACAGCAGGACCAAACCAAGTGTGGCATATCGATGGGTATGATAAGCTCAAACTATTTGGTGTTGCCATCAGTGGCTGCATTGATGGGTTTTCTAGAAAAGTGATGTGGCTCAGAAGTGGCAGCTCTAGTAACGACCCAGGGATAATTGCTTACCATGACATGAAGTGTGTATCAGAGTACATCTTCGTACAGACTGTGAGACAGAAAATTGCACTTTGGTAGCCATTCACTGTGCATTAAGAGCACAGCATACAGATGACTTTGCAGGAGTCCTCAGTCACATGTATGGAACATCAACTGAAAATCAGCGTATCGAAAGTTGGTGGTCCTTTTTCAGAAAGCAGAGGTACAGGCCTTTTAAGATTAATTACAAAACAGAAATGTTATAAAATGTACTATTTAGTCACTTAGTTGTGTGTGTGTGTGTGTGTGTTCAGCTGTCAACATTTATTATATGAGAATAACACTAGATGAAAATGTAATACAATTTTTTTTTTCCCTGATGGTATAAAGTTTGCTTTACATTGATTTCATTTCCATGTAATATAATTTTTATTCAGCATTAAAGTAAAACATTGTGTATACTGTCATTCCATCATTAGGACTCACCCTCTGGTGCTCTTCGGTCACTTCTGACCGAAAATTTTTCTGTTTTAAAATTTTAAAAATCACAGCTTCATCGGAATGGTATGAAACTCTGTGACTTTTATGCCATTTGGAATGTCAACACAAAAAAAAAATTGAGGGCATGATTCAAGCAGGCTAAGTGGTCGTAAAAAAAAAAATAGTCACACTTGTACTCTTCGGTCTAAAATGACCGACCATAGGAAATGAATGGGAAATCGACAAAAATACAAATATTCAGAGAATTTTTGTGTGTACAATCTACAAATCCTCCACAATGCTGAAAAAAAGTACACAGCAGTGAAGGGGTGACACTCTAAAACACACCCATTCATAAACACACCCATTCACACACACACACACACACACACACACACACATTATATACACACCTCTCTTCGGTCACTTTTGACCAAACATTTTCGGTTTTGAATTTTTCAAAAATCACAGCTTCATCAGAACGGTACCAAATTCAGTGACTTTTATGGCATTTGGAATGTGAACACACATAAAAAATGAGGGCACGATTCAAAAAAAAAAAAAAAAAACAACTTGTGCTCTTTGGTCTAAAATGACCGACCACAGGAAATGAATGGGAAATCGACAAAAATACAAATATTCAGAGAATTTTTGTGTGTACAATCTACAATTCCTCCACAATGCTGAAAAAAAGTACACAGCAGTGAAGGGGTGACACTCTAAAACACACCCATTCATAAACACACCCATTCACACACACACACACACACACACACACAAACATTATATACACACCTCTCTTCGGTCACTTTTGACCGAAACATTTTCGGTTTTGAATTTTTCAAAAATCACAGCTTCATCAGAACGGTACCAAATTCAGTGACTTTTATGGCATTTGGAATGTGAACACACATAAAAAATGAGGGCACGATTCAAAAAAAAAAAAAAAAAAAAAAAAAACAACTTGTGCTCTTTGGTCTAAAATGACCGACCACAGGAAATGAATGGGAAATCGACAAAAATACAAATATTCAGAGAATTTTTGTGTGTACAATCTACAATTCCTCCACAATGCTGAAAAAAAAAGTACACAGCAGTGAAGGGGTGACACTCTAAAACACACCCATTCATAAACACACCCATTCACACACACACACACACACACACACACACACATTATATACACACCTCTCTTCGGTCACTTTTGACCGAAACATTTTCGGTTTTGAATTTTTCAAAAAATCACAGCTTCATCAGAACGGTACCAAATTCAGTGACTTTTATGGCATTTGGAATGTGAACACACATAAAAAATGAGGGCACGATTCCAAAAAAAACAAAAAAACAACTTGTGCTCTTTGGTCAAAAATGACCGACCACAGGAAATGAATGGGAAAACGACAAAAATGCAAAAATTTAGAGAATTTTTCTGTCTCTTTCTCACACATCCACACACACGCACAAATGAACTGTAACACAGCAAAGTGAGAATATGTAAAATAAAAAAATATATATAAAAAAATTACATATCCAGAGTGCAAAAGACACACACTCTCTTGCATATACAAATTCAGAGAGTATCTATGTATACAATCTACAAATCAGCTGCAACGCTGAAAAAAGTGAAGGGGTGACACTGATGTAGACACATCCACTCACACACAGACGTGCACACACACACACACACACACACACACACACCTATGAACTACGGTGTCTATAAACAGAGCAGAGTTTTGAGAATATGTAAAATCCATTCAATAACTCAGTCATAATTCAGCGAAAGCTCACAACAGTGAAGGGGTGTTACTCTAAAACATACACATTCATAAACACACACACACACACACACCTATGAACTGTGCATTTGGAAGCTCGGGCTTGTTCCATTACATTGTTTCGAGCGTTTTTTTCCTTTTTTTGAAGAAGCTTTGTGTCAACAGCATAAGAAGTAAAAAAAAAAATAATAATAATAATAGTCACATGGCGATATGTTCCTGAAGGTCATGCATCGTTTGTTTCACAACTTGCTTACCCAGGTTTCTCTCATGTCCATGGACTGTACATTTACCCATTTTTCTCAAATATCTCAGACGAGTGACAGCTTGTCATTTTGATTTCTTGCAGCTCTTGTTCTTGTCATCAAATCTCACAACCCTTGACTGTGTGTGGAATGTTTTCTGTCTCTCTCACACATCCACACACACAAATGAACTGTAACACAGCAAATTTTGAGAATATGTAAAATATAAAAATTTTTAAAAAAAAAATACATATCTAGAGTGCAAAAGACATAAAGTGTTAAAAAGGAATTAATTGTATTTTTTTTTTTGTACAAATTCTGAATTAAAAAATGGGTAACAAATACTTCCTTGTGTTCTCTTTCTAACACAATGTTTAGGTTTGACTGTAATCATAATACAAAAAATTAACACTTCAAATCATATTTATAACAAAAAACTATCCCAAACTGGATAAGAAATAGTCTTTGAGATTATTTAAATGTATGTTCAGCTATTCCACCTAATAAAAATGCTGAATCAATTGTCTAAAAACAACTAGGCAATTCACAAGCTGCTCTGTAGAGAACTATACAGGCATCAAGTTACACCTGTCATTACAGATGTTTTTCTCGTTTTTTACAACCAGATGGCGCTAATCTGCCTTCAAAAATTAGTGTTGAATGGCTGAGTCTCTATTTTAACCTGAAATACTGCATTAATTAAAAAATAATAATTTAAAAAAAATAAATAAAATTTTAATTATTCTCAATGGCAAAAAAATGGATATTAATTACAGCATAAATATTAATTATTACCACAAAACCCTCTCAAAATGCAAAATAAAAAAGAAAAAATATTATTAAACAAAAATGAATTTGAATGGTTTTACTGAAAAAAATTACAAGATGCGTTACAGGTGTCCGGTCACTTCTGACCGCGAAGAGCACAAGTGTGACTCCGAAACGAAGAGCACCAGAGGGTTAAATCAGAACTAGATCATTATTTCGAAAATAATTCAGATACTCTTAGACAAAAACATGTACAATGCATGAAGCAAAAGGTGGAAACTTCTGGTTCACAAAGTGTGTTTGTAGAAGAAGCAAATGTGAGAACCATATTTGACAACAGATGTTGTCAACATTGAGAGTCAACCTTTGGCTTATTTGTCTTAAAATTCAAGACTATTTAAAAATTGGGTTATAATTTTTTCATTTTAGGATTTATAGGTTGTATTACACATTTTTGTAATGAGTTTACTTATGTTTTGATTTCTGACTGGCCTTAGGTTTGATGCAAGGGACTGTGGATTCCCAGTGTCACAACAAGTTACTCAAGAGTTTGTGGACATTCTGCCACCACAGCGCAGTCTTTGTGGCGATGATAATCTCCAAGGTCAATTTACAGACTTACAGAGACAGAGTGGGCTTTCTCCACCAGTCAACTGGATAACTGCTGTTGAGAATTACATAACACTCAAAAATATGTCTGGACTTTAAATTGATTGTTGAAGATTTTTATTAGTATATCAATGAATCAAGTATAGGTGAATCGAGCCATTTCTAAATCTAGATCATCAGTCAGATAAGATGGAACACAAATGATAATACTGTTCTTTCTGACAACTTCATTAACTTCAAATAAAACAGTAAAGGTAAGCTTAATATTTGTTGATTTCTTTCTACTTTTTGAGAATGTCTTCCTTTCAGTTTCTTTTAGTTCTCTGTATTTCATGAACTGAAGAACAGCAGAAGCTGACTTCCCTGGAATGGCACTGTAATGCCAAGCCAGCAGAGGGAGCCATCACCCGAGTACTGACTGCGCGCTCCCTCTGCTGCTTCTACACTCACTTCCTGTTTGGGACTACTTAAGCTGTGACCATGTGCTTGCACATCGTGAAGTATTGCCAGTTTACCTGCCTTACCGAGCGTTTTCCTGATTATTTCTGTTTGATTGCACGTGTATGATTCTGCCTCGTTCTTGGACTACCGATTTCTTGGATTAACCCCTGTCTGGATTGTTTGCCTGAGTGGACTTATTTCAAGGTTTGATCTATCGCCTGGTTACTCACTTACGATACACGGATTGCCCATTGGACTGTTGAAAGATTGGACTGCTCTTTTGTTATCGACCCTCTGCCTGTTTTCACGTTGATGTATGCTGCTGTGATTAATAAACTTCCGCACATGGATTCTAACGCCGCCTCAGCGTCTCAGTTACAGAATACTTCGCCTACCCTGAATCCAGCGGAAGTTTCTAACTTGCAAGCAGCATTCGCTTACCAAAGCGAGTTATTGAAGAATTATCAGGAGCAGCTCACAAAGCTACAATCTGTCAATGAACACCTGACGCACTACGTTCGATCTCTTCCCCCTCCGATGCCATCAACGGTAAGCTTTGCTCTCCCTACTAAATTTGACGGAACAGCTGAGCAATGCAAGGGTTTCATTCGTCAAGTGAGACTGTATCTCGAACATCAAGGAGATAAATTTGAATCGGAAGAGAAGAAATGTGCGTTTCTCATGACTTTGCTTACGGGAAGAGCCCCTCGATTGGGCATCAGCAGTGTGGGATACCGATCCTCAATTTAAGAGATCTGTTGATCATTTCCTACAACAAGTTCACGAAGTGTTCGAATATCCCGCAGGGGGCAGGGATATTTCGACGCAACTCATGAATGCTACGCAAGGTAAACGCACTGCAGCTATATATGCCATCGAGTTCCGTACTTTAGCAGCCCAGAGCGGGTGGAATGATGTTGCCCTTAAGGCTGTCTTTTACAATAGTTTGAATGTCGGTCTGCAAACTGAGCTCGCATGTCGTCGGGAGGATTCATCGTTCTCAGAACTTGTTAACCTCACCATCAAGATCGACAATCTTATGAGGCAGACACCCAGGCAACATATCACCAAGGCTAGTCATCGCAAAGTCCCGATCAGCAGTACAACGATTGAACAATCATCTGTTGAACCCATGCAACTGAATGTTTCACGTCTGACTGAAGAGGAGCGAACAAGGCGGCGACAAAATCATCTCTGTTTTTACTGCGGTGAACCAGGCCATCGTAGCATAGGATGTCCACTCAAACTCAAGTCTTCTTCAGGGGTAAATATCCAAAATTTCTCTATTCTCCAAAATAAGTCATTTACATTGCCTGTCACCCTAAGAACTGATACTCTGTCTCTCGATCTGACAGCGATGATTGATTCTGGAGCCGCTCTGAATCTCATCCACAAAGACATCATCAAGAAATATGATATCCCTACCCAGCCATGCATTCCACCTATCCAGATCAAAGCTATCAACGACACTCTCATTGATCACGGTATCCACTGCCAGACACGAACGGTGAAGCTTCAAATTGGTATGCTGCATCAGGAAAACATCACCCTATATGTGGTCGACTCGCCCAAATATTAAGTCATCCTAGGATTTCCCTGGCTCTCCATTCACGATCCTACCATCTCCTGGTTTCAAGGTGAATTAACTCACTGGTCACAATTCTGTCTACAGAACTGCCTTACCTACCAGCCACAACCCTGTCTTACCACAAGCATTGAGAGTCCAGAGACACAAGTAAAAGTAAACATCCCCAGTCATTACCAAGATTTGTCTGAGGTCTTTAGCAAATCAAGAGCCACGCAACTCCCGCCACATCGTCCTTGGGACTGCGCTATTGACCTATTACCCAACGCCATGCCTCCCAAAAGTAGAGTCTACCCATTGTCCAGAACGGAGGATCAAGCTATGGAGGAGTACATTATCGAAGCCCTAGACTCTGGCATCATCCGTCCATCCACGTCTCCTGCTGCAGCTGGATTCTTCTTCGTGGGTAAGAAGGATGGTGGTTTAAGATCCTGCATAGATTACCGTGGACTCAACAACATCACGGTAAAATTCCGTTACCCCCTGCCTTTAGTACCCCCGGCTCTGGAACAATTACGAGAGGCTACCATCTACACCAAGCTCGACTTGCGAAGTGCATACAACCTCATAAGAATCAAGGAGGGTGATGAGTGGAAGACTGCATTTCTCACCACTAGGGGGCACTATGAGTACCAGGTGATGCCGTATGGATTGGCTAATGCCCCGGCTGTCTTTCAATCCTTCATCAATGAAATTCTCAAGGAATTCATGAATAAGTTTGTCATAGCCTACATTGACGACATTCTAATATACTCCAAAACAGAGACTGAACACATTGCCCATGTCCGTACGGTGCTGTCTCGTCTACTGGAGAATCAACTTTATGTCAAGGCAGAGAAATGTGAGTTCCACGTCCATCACACATCATTCCTCGGCTATCTGGTCAGCCGCCAAGGGGTTAAAATGGATCCCACAAAAGTGCAGGCAGTCACAGATTGGCCTCAACCCACTACCGTCAAGGAACTTCAGAGATTCCTGGGCTTCGCAAATTTCTACCGTCGCTTCATCTGCAATTACAGTGCCATAGCATATCCACTTACATCACTCCTCAAGAATAAGCCCAAGAAACTCTACTGGACCGAAGAGCCAGGTCAAGCCTTTGACAAATTAAAAGTCAGTTTCACCTCTGCTCCTATCCTCAAACACCCTGACCCCGAATTGCCATTCATTGTGGAGGTAGATGCCTCAGACTGTGGAATAGGAGCCGTTCTGTCTCAACGTCATGGTCAGCCAGGCAAACTTCATCCATGTGCCTTCTATTCCAGAAAACTCACGAGTGCAGAGAGGAATTATGACGTAGGGAATAAGGAACCACTGTCCATGAAAGCCGCCATTGAGGAGTGGCGACACTGGCTAGAGGGCGCTCTCCATCCTTTCCAAGTTATCACCGACCACAAAAACCTAGAATACATAAAAGGAGCTAAAAGACTCAACCCTCGTCAAGCTCGATGGGCCCTCTTCTTCACCCGTTTCCAGTTCACAGTCACTTATAGGCCAGGAAGCAAAAACAGTAAGGCTGACGCGCTCTCCCGTAAGCATGACCCTCCCATGGACTATCTCACACCTGAGCCCATTCTACCACCCACAGTCATTCTGGCTCCTGTCTTATGGGACATTATGGATGAGATACACCGCAGGCATGAGCAAGATCCACCACCACCACAATGTCCCCCAAACAAGCATTATGTACCCCAAGAGCTGCGTCACCAAGTTTTGCAGTGGGTACACACCTCCCTCAGTACTGGCCATCCAGGTATCTCACGCACCCTACAGTTAGTAAAGAACTCTTTCTGGTGGCCATCATTAACCAAAGACACGACCTCATTCGTCAAATCATGCCAAGTCTGTGCTCAATCTAAGACCCCCAAAGAATTGCCCTCAGGTCTGCTTCAACCCCTACCGATTCCACAACGACCTTGGTCTCACCTCTCTATTGACTTTGTCACTGACCTGCCACCATCTCAAGAATTCACCACCATCCTAGTGATCATCGACCATTTCTCCAAGTCATGTCATCTGATTCCATTAAAAGGGTTACCTACAGCCATGGAAACAGCTTTAGCTCTCTTCAATCACGTCTTTCATGTCTATGGACTACCTGAGGATATCGTGAGTGATAGAGGTACTCAGTTTACCTCCCAAGTCTGGAAAGCCTTCTGTAAACAACTGGATATTAATGTCAGCCTCACATCTGGATGTCATCCACAGAGCAATGGCCAGGTGGAGAGATTAAACCAAGAGATTGGCCGATACCTACGCACCTACTGCAGCCGTTAGCAACTCAGGTGGTCAGAATTTCTCCCCTGGGCCGAATACGCCCAAAATTCACTCACCCATTCCTCTACAGGCTTCACCCCCTTTCAGTGCGTCCTGGGGTTTCAGCCTCCTATGTTCCAGCTGTCGACGACAGGATTAAGCGTAGTGAGAGGGTGTGGGACAGTGCTCATGTGCGTCTCCAGCGGGCTATACGGAATCAGGAGATCCAAGCCAACAGACGCCGCCGTCCACATCCTCCCTACCAACCTGGACAACGGGTCTGTCTCTCCACGAGGGACATCAAGCTGCGGCTGCCCAGCAGGAAGCTAAGCCCCAGGTATGTAGGCCCTTTTAAGATTCTTAAAAGAATAAATGAGGTGACATACCAGCTTGAGCTTCCTGCTAACTATCGCATCTCTCCCTCTTTCCATGTGTCCCTCCTCAAACCGGTCCACCCGGAGGCTGACCCCGGCCAGATGGCCCCAGAACCACCACCACCGCTGGATATAGACGGTATGCCCGCCTATCAGGTAAAAGAGTTACTGGACTCTTGGTGTAGAGGGGGTCAACTCCAATATCTGGTGGACTGGGAGGGCTATGGACCTGAGGAGAGGTCATGGGTGGCCGCCAATGACATTCTGGATCCATCTCTAACGGAGGAGTTCCATCGAGCCAGACCCGACTGTCCAGCACCTCGACCACGGGGACGGCCTCGCCGAGCTCCAGGAGTCGCTCCTAGAGGGAGGGGTTCTGTAATGCCAAGCCAGCAGAGGGAGCCATCACCCGAGTACTGACTGCGCGCTCCCTCTGCTGCTTCTACACTCACTTCCTGTTTGGGACTACTTAAGCTGTGACCATGTGCTTGCACATCGCAAAGTATTGCCAGTTTACCTGCCTTACCGAGCGTTTTTCTGATAATCTCTGTTTGATTACACGTGTATGATTCTGCCTCGTTCTTGGACTACTGATTTCTTAGATTTACCCCTGTTTGGATTGTTTGCCTGTGTGGACTGTTTTCAAGGTTTGATCTATTGCCTGGTTACTCACTTACGTTACACGGATTGCCCATTGGACTGTTGTAAGATTGGACTGCTCTTTTGTTATCGACCCTCTGCCTGTTTACACGTTTATGTTTGCTGCTGTGATTAATAAACTTCCGCACATGGATTCTAACGCCGCCTCAGCGTCTCAGTTACAGGCACATGCATCAGTTACTGAAACACACACATAATCAAAACCAGAGAGAAAAAGATGATCTAAATGTTGTATTTATAATCTGATGGACAGAACAGATAAGAGAATATTACCCCTGGGCACAGCCTGGCATGACACCTGGTCATCACCTGCAGGTTTAAGGGCATTCTCCATGACAAAACGTATATTTCGCCCACATGAACTGCAAAATTTTGGCAAAGTCGGCCATTGGAAGCCACAGAAATGACAATACATTTTGATCTGAAAATAAAAACAAACAAAACAAAAAATAACGTTACCAATTTTAGCATGCTGTATTTGTATTCCGTTGTTCTTTATTACTAAGGGTCTGAATAAATTGTAAAATATATTTTACTGTAATGTACTTTTATCTGTAATGAATCTTGACCTGATTTTAACCATTAATGAAGCATTGCAGAATTTTTTCATGAACTTTGAACATTATATTTATTTGCATATATATATATATATATATATATATATATATATTTATTTATTTATTGTTTATTTGCAATTAAGTTAATAACGTTTCACAGTTAAGTGTGTAATTCATCAGATTTGCAGCACATTTGTGTGTTTGGTTGTGTTGTGAGAATTTGCAACGCATTTCCGTATTTGTGTTTGCGTTGCGAGGATTTGCAGCGCTTGTGTTGTCAAACGGATGAAGATGTTTCTTAATTTGGTGTTATTTTTTTCTGTTTGCATGTGTTTTCTTAAGTTGCAGCGTGTTGAGCTCTCTGGGCCACCATACATATCACTGTATTTACCATTATCTCCTCTATCGGCACTATGGCCCGATTGTGAGGTAAATTGGAGTGCAAAGTCATGTGTTGTACCGAGTGAACCAGCTGAATGGGAACTTGTTTTGATTCACGTTATTTAGGCCATGTTGGAAAAACATCACGTCAACTTAAAGGATTAGTGAACATGAGTTCTATTAGGAGAAAAGATTATCCAGTTGCAGACTATTTCTTTGGGTTAAACCATGATGTTTCTACTTTTGTGGTATTGAAAGGGTTAACGTGCCATCTGGAGGGGGGGCGATATTGAATAGCTTTTGCATCAACAGGAGCTATTTTGGATCTTTACCCTTCAGACCTTACCACCTATGGGTATGAACGACAAAGCACTATTCAATATGATGTTGTAATGCATGTGGGTTTGTGTGTATACGTATATAAATGTTTTACAGATTGCCGTCAGGTGTGTGGAGATTTATTGTTAACTGAATAATGCTTTGTCTGGCAATGACCTTTTTATTTTGATTATGTTGCCAGAACACTCAAAAAAATTTAATAGTGAGGGGGCGTTGAGACTGTTTCATATGAAGTGACGTTAGCCAATCATAACAGTGGTGGAATCCTAACTAAAGTCTTAAAGGACACGAGAACAAGAACATATTAATTAAAGTAATAAAATAATCTGTCATGGCC
The DNA here is from genome assembly GCF_022985175.1 of Labeo rohita. NCBI lineage: Eukaryota > Metazoa > Chordata > Actinopteri > Cypriniformes > Cyprinidae > Labeo > Labeo rohita. The sequence goes on from NW_026128561.1 coordinate 58,948, forward strand.
CCTTTAAATAATTTACCAGGTCTTCTTAGGTAAATGCAAAACCTACTTAAGCAGTTTGTTCCACATTATTAAGCAAGTCACAGTTCTCATACAATATGGGGAGGAAGAAATATCTTTCTGAAGATGAAAAGCATGAAACAGTGCAATGTCTTACAATAAGCATGTAAACCGCTAATAGGTAATAGCAAATCCATCACTGAACTCGTGTAGTTTGAGGAAGATGTCCTCCGTAAAATGTCCAGCACAAAGAGCTATATTTAGACTATAACTTTTAGGAACCCCACCCCTTCTGTTGCGTGCTTTCAGGGTTTGTGATGTCACTAACCTAGGAAGTAGCTCATTGTGGTCCCTACCAGCTGTTTGTTGAAGGCCTTAAAAAGCAAATTTTGTAAAAGTCAGTTTCTGCATTGAACTTTGAGCATTGTAATTTTGCAGATGTTGCTTATGCTCAAACAGCCACATAATACACCAACTAAAGTTAAAAAGGTTAAATCGTAATTGACACCTCTAAGCCTTTAATCTGACCAAGTTCTCCTGTTCTCAGTGAGCCTTTCTGAGCACTAACCAGTGTATAGATATCAAAATAGCAAGAGGGTGGGGCCGCTAGAGGGACCTTGCCGAAGATGGCCGCATGATCTGTTAGCTCCGCACCAGTTCCCTTTTTTTCTAATTTATCTTTCAGTTAATTGGACGCAAACTTGAAGTCTATCGCTCTTACATTAAACATCAATGTCCGAGATCAAAGAATCACGAGACTTTCCGCTCTTCGCGTCCTCTCGGCCTTCCAGAGCTGCAAAGAAAAAACAGGCCGAGGCGGAGGAGGCCTCGTCAGATCAACCTGACACCATGCTGACAGAAATTCGCTTGCTGGGAGTCAGCCTGGGCAATATCGATGGCAGACTGAGTGCAATCGACAGCCGCTTGGACAATATTTCTACATCAGTTGTCGCAATACAGGAATCCCTTTCTAATTTAACTGGTAGAGTGGCGTCGAACGAGTCACGACTAACCGAGGCAGAAGCAAGAATCTCCGCCGCCAAAGATGGCATGCTAACGCAGGAAAGAAGAATCACGTCTCGGGACAAAGAACTATCATTACTTCGAGCCAAAATACACGACTTGAAGAACCGAGGCAGGCGGAAAAACCTGAGGATCGTCGGCCTCCCTGAGAAAGCTGAAGGATCTGACCCTATCGCGCAAAATCTAACAAGGATGTTGCCGAAATGGCTGGATCTTACTCCTGAAACACGCTTTGAGATTGAAAGAGCTCACAGGTCTCTCGGCCCGGTGCCGGGAACAAACCATGCTCCACGAAGTGTTTTGGTGCGTTTCTTACGCTATGTGGACAAGGAGTTGATACTGCAAGCAGCGTGGAAAAAACGGTACATCAGCCATGAAGGGATTCAACTGCACTTCTTCCAAGACGTATCCGCCGAGGTGCTGAAGAAACGCGAGGGAGTTCGACGATGTCAGAAAAAAACTGTCTGCTTGTGACATGTTCAGAGGCTTTGCTTATCCTGCCAAACTTCGTTGCCTCCACAGAACTTGGATACATCTTTTTTCCTCCCCAGCCGAAGTCATGGAGTTTATGAAAACATTGGAAGATAAATAATGCCAGAAGGGTACAACAGATACAAGTATATTAAACTGAAAGTTGTTGGTTCTTTTATAGACATTTTTTATGGTGTTGACTTTTAACAATAATCTGAGGACGATTTATTTGGAAAATGGATACGTGGCCAGGATATAGAATTTTTTTTTTATTCTCTCTTTCCTTCTTTTTGTTTTTATATTATAACCGTTGTGAAAGAAAAGAGAGGGGTTTTTTTTCGATCGCTGGTCAAACGTTTAATCCTCAGATATTGGATTTACAGGAAGGGAACTGGTCTGTAGCGCTTGCGCGCCGTCTATGGGTATAACTCTGTATTACTACTTGGTATGGGCTGTTACTATCTTATGCTCGGGCCGGTCGGGTACAGTAACCTAAGTTTTGTCTCTCGGGTGTGCCTCGTCATTTGAAGACAGTAACAGTTTTATGGTGTCATTTTGTTCCCATTCATATCAGTTACCTGAGGCTGTCAGAATTTCCTCAGCCTTCTTCTTACGCAGTTCCTCCATATTTGTCACAGAAAACTCGATGTGGGAGGGAACTTCAGGAAAACTAGTGACAACCTCCCTTGCTGTCTTTGAACAATAGTTGTAGTGAAGTGTAAGAATAAACTGTATTTAGTGTCTTAACTATAGGCCTACTTACCATTTTAGCCTAAAAAAATACCTGCATGGCAAATACAGCACAGCTTTGTCAATCCTGCTGGGTTGTGTGATTAATTGTGGCCCTTCTCCACTTAACTTCCATCCACTCTTTTTGCCATGGTGAAGGAACCTCATTCTAAAGTACTGACAGTTAGAGGTAACAGTAAAAGTAATTAAAAGTAATTAGAGCTTAATGTTTTTTTTAGCAGTGTTTTTACCCAAATCTGACTGAAACTTGCTTAGAATCCTCCTCCCTTCTCCTGTTTGCTTTCTTGACTTTGTGATGACTGTGGCAGTACTTGAGATGGGTCAAACTATTTTGTTTTTTGAGTTTGTCCTGTTTTCTCTCTGTTTTCTTTCTCTTCTGGCTGAAGAACTTTTCTATAGGCTGTGGATCACAGTAAGGCAAGATGGATCATACATTTTCTGTATGAGCTTTGTTTGACAATCCAAAACCTTTGTTCCACATGACAGTAAGTTTCCCTAGTTTTGGGCTGTTCAGTGACTGAAGCTGTGCTGATTTCAGAAAACCAGCTCAGATCTCCAAGAAGCACTCCACTCCAGAGGGAGAAAATGCTCATGTAGTTGTTCATGAGGATGTCAGTGAGCTCTGGATAGCTTTTTTCCTCCGTCTTACTACTTATTGGAGGCTCTTGGCCCTGTCAAAACAGCAGTAAACACTGATGTGAATGATGATCTGCCACAGACTGTAGTCACAGTATCTGTTGTTTCTGTGGCCTCTGGTATTGATTGTGGCTCATTTATTTTTATTGTGGTCTTCATGATTTTCAGGTCCGGTGAACTTTTATTAGAGGTTAGAATTGAGCGCTGATTTGATATGAGCTCATTCACGGGAAGTAGTAACGTTTTTCCCATTCCTAGCAGTACGAGGGCATAGTATAGCACTCTCTTGGGTGCCCCAAAAGGTGTAATAAAAGATGAAGTCTCCTGTGCATGTGCAGTCAGGGGCACCTGCCAATACCCTTTAAGCAAAGCAAATTTGCCTATAAAAGTAGCAGGTCCTACTTGGTCTACACAGTCTTCAATCCTGGGCAATGGGAATGAGTCAGGTTTAGTCAGGGAATTCACTCATCTGTAATCTGTGCAAAACGCTGAGTACCATCAGGTTTCCCCACCAACATGCAGGGCGAAGCCTAATCCGAAAGGGAAGGTTCTCAAGCATATAATTGACTTCAGGGTCAGATTCCTTGTGTTTATCAGAAAACACTCAATAAAAACATTGACAGACAGGTTTAGAATCTCACACGTCAATATTGTGTTAAATCAAACGTGTACAGGAGGGAGTGTCTGAAAAAAAGAACAGAAAATTCGCCCGACATAGAAACCAACTCAGAATGTTGCGTGCAAGACAAATCTGTCCCCAATCACAAATAAGAGTCTGACTAAAACAACTAGGGAAGATGTGACCTCAGAAGCATCATTACTACTATCAAATGGTTTTAATAAATTCAAATGTGTAACGTGGACGCTGAGGCAGGAGTAGAATCCATGTGCGGTAGTTTATTAGAGTAAACAGAATACAGAGAAACAGGCAGAGGGTCAATACCAATAAGGCAGTCAAATAGTAAACACCAAACACAATCGTAATCCGAGGAGCAGAGAGATTGAGCAGGCAGTGGGTCGAATACCGGTAAGACAGTCCAATTGTATAAACCAAACACAATCGTGATCCGAGCGGCAGAGAGATTGAGCAGGCAGTGGGTCGAATACCGGTAAGACGGTCCAATGTATACACACAGCTCAATCGTAATCAAAGCAACAAGCAATGGGTCAATACCGAAAAGACAGTCCAATGAGGCAAACGAAACAGTAAGGGGATTTCCAGGTAGCGATAGTTCAGAGACAGATACAGGATCAAACCTTGAAAGCAGTCCACTCGGTCAAACAATCCAAACAGTATAATATAAACGTTCGGTAAGGCAGGTGAAACTGGCAATACTTCGCACTGGAGTAGCACATGGTGATCGCTTAAGTAGCGCCAAACCGGAAGTGGAAGTAGAAGCAGCAGAGGGAGCATACGGTCAGTATTCAGGTGAGGGCTCCCTCTGCTGGCGTGGCGTTACAGAATCCCTCCCCCTAGGAGCGACTCCTGGAGCTCGGCGTGGACGTCCCCGCGGTCGTGGTGCAGGTCGATCGGGTCTGGCTCGATGAAATTCCTCGATGATTGATGGGTCCAGGATGTCGCAGGTGGCTACCCACGATCTCTCCTCGGGTCCATACCCCTCCCAGTCCACCAGGTATTGGAGCTGACCCCCTCGACAGCTCGAGTCCAGCAACTCTTTCACCTGATAAGCGGGAGTCCCGTCAATATCCAAGGCCGGGGTCAGCGTCCGGGTGGACCGGTTTCAGGAGGGAGACATGGAAGGAGGGAGAGATACGATAGTTAGCAGGAAGCTCTAACTGATAGGTAACTTCATTGATTCTACGTAGAATTTTGAATGGACCTACATACCTTGGGGAGAGCTTCCTGCTGGGCAGCCGCAGTTTGATGTCCTGAGTGGAGAGCCAGACCCGTTGTCCAGGTTGGTAGGAGGGGTGTGGGCGACGTCGTCTGTTGGCTTGTAGTTCCTGGGTCCTGATAGCCCGCTGGAGACAAACGTGAGCGCTGTCCCACACCCTCTCGCTACGCCTGATCCAGTCATCGACCGCAGGAACCGAGGATGGTTCGCCAGACCACGGGAACATCGGCGGCTGAAACCCCAGGACACACTGGAAGGGGGTGAGACCTGTAGATGAATGAGTTAAGGAATTTTGGGCATATTCGGCCCATGGGAGGAATTCTGCCCATCTGTGCTGTTCACGGTTACAATATGTTCTCAGGTAACGTCCAATCCCTTGGTTCAGGCGTTCCACCTGACCATTAGCCTGAGGATGATATCCAGAGATTAGACTCACGTTGATATCTAGTTGTTTGCAGAATGCTCTCCAAACCTGAGAGGTGAATTGTGTGCCCCTGTCACTCACTATATCTTCGGGGATGCCATAGATGCGGAAGACATTGTTGAACAGGGAGAGAGCCGTTTCCATGGCGGAGGGTAGGCCCTTTAGGGGTATGAGTGAGTTTGGGCGAGTTTGAGGGTTCGGGAGATGCCGGGATGTCGGGATGAAGAAAAGTGCCCAACGGGCCTGCCTGGGGTTTAAGCGTTTAGCTCCCTTGATATACTCCAGATTCTTGTGATCAGTGATAACTTGAAAGGGATGAGTAGCACCCTCGAGCCAATGTCGCCATTCTTCAATTGCTGCTTTCATATATAGAAGTTCTTCGTTTCCCACATCATAGTTTCGTTCTGCTTGGGTGAGTTTTCTGGAGAAAAAGGCACATGGAAACAATTTGCCTGGTTGACCGTGTCTTTGTGATAGGACTGCTCCTATCCCGCAATCCGAAGCATCCACTTCCACAATAAACGGTAGACTGGGGTCAGGGTGCTTCAGGATAGGAGCCGAAGTGAACTTCTCCTTGAGGGCGGCAAAGGCTTGGCTGGCCATTTCTGTCCATGCTAGTTTCGATGGTTTCCCCTTGAGGAGTGAGGTTAACGGGGCTGCAACTGTGCTATAATTGCGAATGAACCTCCGGTAGAAGTTCGCAAAACCCAGGAAGCGATGCAATTCCTTTACTGTGGTGGGTTGTGGCCATTCCGTGACTGCCTGGACCTTGGTAGTGTCCATCTTAACCCCTTGATGGCTGATATGATAACCCAGGAACGAAGTTTGGTGAACGTGGAACTCACATTTTTCTGCCTTTACATATAGTTGGTGCTGAAGGAGTCTTGACAGAACGGTGCGTACATGATTAACATGGTCTTCCTTTGTTTTGGAATAAATGAGAATATCGTCAATATAGGCGATGACGAATTTGTTGAGGAGGTCCTTGAAGATTTTGTTGATGAAGGATTGAAACACGGCTGGGGAGTTGGCCATCCCATAGGGCATTACCTGGTACTCATAGTGCCCCCTAGTGGTGAGGAAGGCAGTCTTCCACTCATCTCCTTCACGAATTCGGATCAGGTTATATGCACTTCTCGGGTCAAGTTTGGTATATATGGTGGCTTCACGTAACTGTTCTAAAGCAGGTGGCACTAGGGGGAGAGGGTAACGGAACTTCACCGTGACATTATTCAGCCCTCTATAATCGATGCAGGGCCTGAGTCTGCCGTCCTTCTTCTCCACAAAGAAGAAGCCTGCCGCCGCAGGGTAAGTGGAGGGCTGGATAAATCCTGAAGCTAGGGCCTCGCTGATGTATTCGTCCATGGCTTGGGTTTCCTTCTGTGACAGGGGATAGACCTTGCTCTTGGGAGGCATGGCATTCGGTAGGAGATCAATGGCGCAATCCCAGGGACGATGAGGTGGAAGTCTTGCTGAATACTTCCAGTAAGTCATTGTAGCAGGATGGGATGGTAACATTCTTGAGGGTGTTAGGGCTTTCAACAGATGTGGTGTAACAAGGTTGAGGCTTGACTGAGAAGCAGTGCTCTTGACAGAAGAGGGACCAGTGCGTCAGCTCACCATGGTACCAGGAGATGCTCGGATCATGAATCGAGAGCCATGGGAATCCCAGGATAGCCTCATGCTTGGGAGAATCGACGACATAGAAGGAGATAGATTCTTGGTGCAGCAGGCCAACCTTGAGGGTGAGGGTCTTTGTTTGGTGAGTGATTCCTTCTCCGATGAGAGCGTCATCAATGGTTTTGATCTTGATTGGAGGTATGCGAGGTTGAACGGGGATCTGGTATTTCTCCACCACAGCACGGTCGATGATATTCAGTGCTGCTCCCGAATCTATCATGGCAGTCAAGTCGAGAGACAGAGCATCATTTTCTAAAACAATTGGTAGAGTGAAAGAACGGTTATTGAGAAGGGCAAAGTGGTTAATATTTATCCGGGGGTTACGTTGGTGTTTCTGGGGACATCCTTGGCTGTGATGACCCGTTCCTCCACAATAGTAGCACAGGTTGTGCGAGCGGCGCCTTTCCTTTTCTTCAGCTGATAATTTGGAGAAATGAAGTTGCATAGGTTCCTCCGGAGGAGAAGTCAGGAGTGCTGTGGTTGTGGGGAGTTTGCGGGGAGGATTTTTCTCCGATTTAGGCTTGGCGTGTTGTCTCATGAGGTTATCAATCTTCACTGTGAGTGAGACGAAGTCAGAAAATGATAGACCCTCTCTGCGACAGGCCAGTTCTGTTTGCAGGGCTGGATTAAGACTGTGGTAAAACATAGCTGTTAGTGAAACATCATTCCATCCACTTTGGGCTGCTAGGGTACGAAACTCAATGGCATATTCAGCAGCGGTGCGATCTCCTTGTTGCAGCTTGATTATCTGTGTTGAAATATCCCTGCCCCCTGCGGGATATTCGAACACTTCTCTAAGTTGGTCTAGGAAATAATCAACTGAACATTTGAAACGTACATCAGAATCCCACACCGCGGAAGCCCAGTCGATGGCCCTGCCCGTTAGGAGCGTCATCAAGAATGCATACTTTGTCTCTTCGGTTTCAAATTTATCACTTTGGTGGTCAAAATACAACTTAACTTGACGCACGAACCCCTTACACAACTCAGCAGTACCGTCAAATTTGTTAGGCAGAGCAAAGCTTACCGTCCTGGACGAGGGAGGAGGCAGCAACCGGATGTACTGGGTTAGGTGTTCGTTGACGGATTGGAGCTTGCTGAGTTGTTCTTGATAGCTCTTCAATATCTCGCTTTGATAAGCGAACGCCGCCTGGAGGTTAGAAACTTCCGCTGGATTCATGGTAGGCAAAGTATTCTGTAACGTGGACGCTGAGGCAGGAGTAGAATCCATGTGCGGTAGTTTATTAGAGTAAACAGAATACAGAGAAACAGGCAGAAGGTCAATACCAATAAGGCAGTCCAATAGTAAACACCAAACACAATCGTAATCTGAGCAGTAGAGAGATTGAGCAGGCAGTGGGTCGAATACCGGTAAGACAGTCCAATTGTATAAAGCAAACACAATCGTGATCCGAGCGGCAGAGAGATTGAGCAGGCAGTGGGTCGAATACCGGTAAGACAGTCCAATGTATACACACAGCTCAATCGTAATCAAAGCAACAAGCAATGGGTCAATACCGAAGAGACAGTCCAATGAGGCAAACAAAACAGTAAGGGGATTTCCAGGTAGCGATAGTTCAGAGACAGATACAGGGTCAAACCTTGAAAGCAGTCCACTCGGTCAAACAATCCAAACAGGGGTAATCCGTAAACTCGATATCCAGAACGAAGCAGGTTGGCAACAGGTAATCAGACAGAGATAATATAAACGCTCTGTAAGGCAGGTGAAACTGGCAATACTTCGCACTGGAGTAGCACATGGTGATCGCTTAAGTAGCGCCAAACCGGAAGTGGAAGTAGAAGAAGCAGAGGGAGCATACGGTCAGTATTCAGGTGAGGGCTCCCTCTGCTGGCGTGGCGTTACATAATGACACAAGTGGGCCTAAAACAGGGTTGCCTGTGAATCTGAAACAAGAACTGGTGGGAGGTTGTCCTGCTCCACTTCACAGTTTTATAAAAATTTTGATACAAAAATGTATATGTTTTATTCAAAAGGAAGAACCGCTTGTTTCACATCATTACACTATTTCTGCATCATTGCACATGGGCTGTCCTTTCAGCTTCAGTTTTAAATCTGATCAAGTGTTTACACGCACTCTCAACTGCATTAGGAGAGGAATAAACCACCCCCTTCAATCTGATCAAAATTTAATTCCAATCCAGCTCAATCAGATCAATTAGGTGTTTACATGAAGGCTTTTCAGTCTAACTGAACCGTCAATCCGATTACAAACTGATTATTTGGTTGCCAGTAAATGTAACACTTCACACACACTTCAAAGTCAAATTAAAGTCCTACTGCAAGATTAGTTGATGATTCCAAACAAAAATTGTCTGGAACAGAATAGGGTTCTTCAGCTTGAAATAATAGCAGAACCATTTTGGTGTTAAATAGAATCCTTTATATGGGCTTCCATAAAGAACCATGCTTTGCAAATGCAAGACCTTATAGTGTTATAACCTTTTTAATGATGGTTTATTTTTAATAATCATTTGTTCTCCCATGTTAATGTCATGCCCATACTATATTTTGGATGTCTTTCTAATCAGACGCACCCATTTTGGGTTTTACAGTCTCTAGTACTGAGCTGGTGAGTTGGAGTGGGTTTGCTAGATGAGGGACTCTTAAGACAGATCTGAGAAGCAAACCTAACCTTAACTACCACTGAAGTGATATGGATTCATTAATGAATAATGGAACTGCAACTTAACTTTATGTAAAACATTTATTAACATTTAGGGATTAACTAAATTAAATATGCTTCCTAAGTATTCATAAGACGTCATCTGATTTTAGTTAGTTTAAGTATAGTTACAGCTACATCTTTTTTTTAACAGTATGTACACTTACATTTTTATTTATTCATTTAGCTGACACTTTCATTCAAAGTGACTTACAAATGAGGAATACAATAAAATGATCAATTTTAAGAAGGCAATGAACAGAAGTTTTAGTAATGATCTGTAAACATTCTTTTGGGGTTTTCCTTTTTTTATGCTTTTATTAGCTGGGTATAAGCTACAGTAGGTTGAGTTGAAGGGAAAGGTAATGCACACAAAAGAGAGTGAAATCTAATTATTAGTGGCAGTTATTAGTGTATTTTGTGTGTGTGTGTGCGCGTGTACTTGTTTTTGCTACATTGTGGGGACCAAATGTCCCCACAAGGATAGTAAAACCTGAAATTTTTGACATTGTAAAAAAAAATATTAAAAATGGTAAATGGTGTTTATCTGAAGGTGTAATGATGCAGACATGTTTTCTGTGAGGGCTAGGTTTAGGGATAGGGTTGGGTTAGGGGATAGACAATATCGTTTGGTCAGAATAAAATCTATAGAAGTCTATGGATAGTCCCCACAATTGTTACATGTCTCCTTGTGTTTTTTCCCCCTGTGTTTCTAGCTCATTTGGTTTAGTCCTTGTTTCCCCCCTTTGGTTTTGTATTAGTTTGGTTTTGTCCTAACCATATTTGGACTTCCCCTCGTTGTCTCGTTTGTAGCCACTCCCCTGTTTCTGTGTATATAGTGTTCTTTGTGCCTCACTCCCCCTGTCGGTCTTTATTGTTGATTAGTGTCTTCAGTGTGTAGATATCGCTCTGTGTTCCTGCCTGTTCCTCTTGGAAGTAATTAAAATAAGATTTGTGTTGTACGTTGTATCCTGTCTTCCATCCAGCACCAGCAACTACGTAACAGAAAAGACCGACCAAAAACAAAGGATGACCTGGGCTGATGACCTCCTCCTAAACCTGCAACAAGGTGAGCGTTCGCTGGAGGAATATGTGGAGGAGTTTTTGAGTGTTTACCATCTGGTGAGATGGAGTGACAAGATGGTTAACGCATGTTTCCAGATGCGACTCAAAGATGATTGTTTCAATTGATTAGTCCTAATGATTGCTACCGTCCTGTAGCAGACTTTATAAATTTTGTTCTTGATTTATGTGGTTCCTCGTTCCAAGTCATGGTAGAGAATGGTAATCCTCCTCCCATCTGGAAACATGCAGTCGCCCCACCTCACCAACAGCCAGAGCCCTCCGCATATCACTCCAGCGACCTCACACCCTCCTTGTCTCCTGCGTGTCCCCAAGTCGACCTTAGTTCCACGATGGTCCTCAGCCCAGCACCTCAGGCCGCCGCCACGCCAGAGCCTGCTCGCAAGATGGCCGCCACGCCAGAGCCTGCACGCAAGATGGCCGCCACGCCAGAGCCTGCACGCAAGAAGGCCGCCACGCCAGCGTCTGCACGCAAGATGGCCGCCGCCACGCCAGCGTCTGCACGCAAGATGGCCGCCGCCACGCCAGAGTCTGCACGCAAGATGGCCGCCGCCACGCCAGCGTCTGCTCGCAAGATGGCCGCCACGCCAGAGCCTGCACGCAAGATGGCCGCCACGCCAGAGCCCCCGGCCAAGATGGCCTCCGTTCCTGAGCCCCCGGCCATGATGGCCGCCAAGCCTGAGTCCCCAGTCATGATAACTGGAATGAACATTATGGACAGGGCAATCCCAATGGAGTTCACGGCTCCTATTATCTCCCCTGATTCTCCTGAGCCTCCGCTGGTTCCGCCCAGCCTTCCTGAGCCTCCGCTGGTTCTGCCCAGCCTTCCTGAGCCTCCGCTGGTTCCGCCCAGCCTTCCTGAGCCTCCGCTGGTTCCGCCCAGCCTTCCTGAGCCTCCGCTGGTTCCGCCCAGTCTTCCTAAGCCTCCGCTGGTTCCACCCAGCCTTCCTGAGCCAAGTCAAGCCACGGCTATAGTTCCTGAATCAAGTCAAGTTGCAGCTGCTTCTCCTGAATCAAGTCAAGTTTCCGAGTCCGGTCAAGTTACAGCTGCGGTTCCTGAGCCAAGTCACACTGCAGCTGCGTCGACTGAGTCAAGTCATGTCACGGCTACATCTCCTGAGTCAGGTCAAGTTCCTGGTGCGTCTCATGAGCCAAGACATGTTCCAGAGCACACACCAGAGCCCGAGATGCCTCCAGCGCGCACCCCAGAGCCAGAGCTCTGTCCAGCTCGCCCTCCAGAGCCGGAGCTCTGTCCAGTGCGTCCTCCTGCGCGCCCTTCTGAGTCTGCGCGCCCTCCAGAGTCGGCTCCTCCTTCAGTGCGCCCTCCTGCACGTCCTCCTGAGCCAGCACCTCATCCAGTGCTCCCTAGGGCTGGCAGAACCGTAAATTCCCCCAAGAAAATTTTGGGGGAGGGCTACTCCCCTGTTCAGCCATGGCCTCCTGAACTGTCTGTCCAGCCATGGCCTCCTAAACTCCCTGATCCGCCATGGCTCCCTGATCCGCCCTGGAGGCTTTCCCTGGCTACTATGTTCCTGTCCCGTATCAGTCTCCAGGGCGCCCTCCCTCCCCCCTCCCCCCCTCCCCAGTTGTATTGTTACGGTGCGGGACGCACCTACCGGGAGGGGGGTGTAATGTTACATGTCTCCTTGTGTTTTTTCCCCCTGTGTTTATAGCTCATTTGGTTTAGTCCTTGTTTCCCCCCTTTGGTTTTGTATTAGTTTGGTTTTGTCCTAACCATATTTGGACTTCCCCTCGTTGTCTCGTTTGTAGCCACTCCCCTGTTTCTGTGTATATAGTGTTCTTTGTGCCTCACTCCCCTTGTCGGTCTTTATTGTTGATTAGTGTCTTCAGTGTGTGGATATCGCTCTGTGTTCCTGCCTGTTCCTCTTGGAAGTAATTAAAATAAGATTTGTGTTGTACGTTGTATCCTGTCTTCCATCCAGCACCAGCAACTACGTAACAACAATTCACAAAAACAAACGTGCGTGTTCGCGCGTGTGTTTGACAGTGAGGATCCAAAGTGGTTGGTTCGTTAATGCTACTGCATTTTGTTTCTTGCTTTTGGTTAATATTGCCATAGTAGGTATTTCCTGCTGCATTAAGAACTGCAATAGCATGTCACATTGTTCAGGAAGAAAACTGAACAATAAGATACATTTTGTTTTTCCAACGTGTAAACAACATGAAGGAAAGCATATTGAGGAGGTAATGAGACAACATTGTGGTGTGGATAGTGGCAGCAAGATGAAAATACATTAGGATTAGCAACATCTTAGTGTCAATGAAAGTGTGTTCTCTGCATTTGGGTGGGTCACATGGTCTGTAACTTTGACCTTAATTGTATGAAGATTTTTAAGAAACAAATCCATTTTAAGAGATTATATAATGCAAGTGCATTAATCAATGTTTTCTGATATGTATCATGTTATGGGGGCCAAATGTCCCTACAAGGATAGTAATACCAGTCAATTTTGACCTTGTGGGAACATTTTTTTAGGTTCCCATGAGAAAACAGGCTTATAAATCATGCAGAATGAGTTTTTTTGAGAAAGTAAAAGTGTGCACAGTCTCCTGTGAGAGCTAGGTTTAGGTGTAAGGCGATGGAAAATACAGTTTGTACAGTATAAAAACCATTATGCTTATGGAACGTCCCCATAAAACGTGGAAACACAACGTGTGTGCGTGTATGTGTAAGAAAAATACACAGAAATGGTTTTCCCCTCCTAAAACCTTTCATTAATTTTTAGTGTCTGAAAAAAAAGTCATGTACATTGGGAATTGTGTGAGGGTGGAGTAAATGATGAGAGATGAAAAAAAACTCATTTTACAGAATCACGTTTAGTTGTGGTACAAGACCCACACGTCATTTGATGCAAGAATTTTACTCAGTCTTGTGGCCCCCCCATAGAATGTACATTGTGTAGCCGGTAGGATCCAGGATGCAGGTTTGAGTTTGACAGTCATGAGGATTCCCTGCACTGGACAGTTCCTCTTTTCCTCTTCCTCTTTGTATGTAGGGCCCCAACGTGAGTGTGTCTCCACAATGTACAATGGCCTGAAGATGACAGATGATCATAGATGACAACCCAAGCTTCAGAGGAACCTCACTTGAGCGCTAAAGTGCATGACCTGTTGAATGACCTAGATGTTGTTAGGTATATGTTACAAATGAATAAGAAATGAGGAACAGCAGAGTCCCTACATACACACTTAAAATATCATTTTAAGCACACGCTATTAAACTTACCTTTAAAAGCCTTCCAATCAATTTCTACTCAACATATGCAAATACTAAACATCTGCACTGCATGTAGAAAAACCTACCTTTTTTAAAACAATGCCCAAGAGGACAGTAAATGTTTATTAACAATGCAACTGAGTAAGCCCATTACCCATGACTCAATAAATATTCACATAGTTGAGTATTGTCTCACATTTGTTTGGTTTGGTTTGGTTTAAAAAAAGACAGGAGGAGTGACACTTTACTCATCCTGTGGCCAGGATTTGAAATTTGGTCTTTTTGTTGTCTGTCCCTCCTCCATTCATCTCTTCACTGAGACTGAGGCATCGAAAGGAGGACCTGCAATGCTGCTGATTCAGATCAGATTTTCTACCGTGTTAGGGTGTAATGAAGACCTAATGTCTGAATTTATGTGTGTGTGGATAGAGAACTCCCTGCCACACTGCACCAAGAACACCGGAAGGAACAACATGATCCTTATTAGATGAAAGACATTTTGAAACAAAAGTCATTTAAACTCCTTTGTCAAGGTAGAAGCTTTCAACAGCAACATAATACAATACAATAAATGTAACAGTCAAAAATACACTGATCATCAAACTACTCTAACATATTACTCTAACAGACTTCCCGTTTGTTGCGGTTGCACGCTTAGAGTTTGAGCTCCGTCGAGTTAATTTCTTGTCTGTTTTTCAATTCAAAATCAATTTTATACACCATCATTCTTGTTTCTTATAACGTGTGAATATACCCCCTATTGTATTCTACAACTAAAACATCCAGATTGCTTTGTTATTACTAGTTTTGTTTTGATTTCCAGAGTCGCTAGCTTATAGCCCGTTAGCAGCACCAGCGTGGTTGCCGCTAATCCTGCTTGCATTGTTTACACACTGCTTACACACATTTCCATTGTTTACTCACTGTTACTTGCTTTAATGGCGAATCTGTGTCCACCTTTGAGTGCAGGTGAGGATATGTTCGAGCTGCACTCGTTGTTTTCCTGGTGCTCGCGTTCTCAATGTTTCTGCGCAGATACCCGCAATCCTGAAGGACGGCGAGAGCGTCGGCGTGATCGTCCTGCACGCGGGGGGTGAACGACACCAGGCTGCGGCAGACGGAGGTTCTGAAGAGGGACTTCAGCAGCCTGATCGAGACGGTTCGCAGCACGTCGCCCGCGACAAGGATCATCGTGTCAGGACCGCTTCCCACGTATCGACGTGGGCACGAAAGGTTCAGTAGACTTCTTGCTCTAAATGAATGGTTATTGACATGGTGTAAAGAACAGAAACTGCTCTTTGTTAATAACTGGAATCTTTTCTGGGAACGTCCTAGGCTTTTCTGTGCGGATGGCCTGCACCCCAGCAGAGTCGGAGCGGAGCTGCTGTCGGACAACATCTCCAGGACGCTACGCTCCATTTGACTAGTAAGTACATTCTCAAATGATTGCTACGATGGCTTTTGTTCTGAACGCTTAAATGATAGTAGTTGCACTGTCCAATCTATAAAGACTGTGTCTGTTCCTCGAATAGTGAGGTCAAAACATAAATTTAATGCAGGATCTAGAAAAAATCTGATCGTATTTAAACCAGAAAAAAAGCAAAATACACGAACAGAAACCATTTTTAAAGCTTGGGCTCCTAAACATTAGATCACTTGCACCCAAAGCAGTTATTGTGAATGAAATGATCACAGATAATAGTTTTGATGTACTCTGCTTAACCGAAACCTGGCTAAAACCTAATGATTATATTGGTCTAAATGAGTCTACTCCGCCAAACTACTACTATAAGCATGAGCCCCGTCAGAGTGGTCGTGGTGGTGGTGTTGCAACAATATGTAGTGATATTTTCAATGTTACTCAGAAAACAGGATACAGGTTTAATTCATTTGAAATACTTTTGCTTAATGTTACTCTGCCAGATATGCAAAAGAAATCTCTCCTATCTCTTGTTTTAGCTACTGTGTATAGACCGCCAGGGCCATATACAGATTTCCTAAAAGAATTTGCAGAATTCTTTTCAGAACTATTGGTTAATTTTGATAAAGTGCTAATTGTCAGAGATTTTAACATTCACGTTGATAATACAAATGATGCGTTTGGACTTGCGTTTACTGACCTAATAAACTCTTTTGGAGTCAAGCAAAATGTCACTGGGCCCACTCATCGTTTTAATCATACGCTAGATTTAATTATATCACATGGAATTGATCTTACTGATATAGATATCGTACCTCAAAGTGATGATGTTTCTGACCATTTCCTTGTATCGTGCATGCTGCGTATCACTGATATTAACTGTATGGCTCCGCGTTATCGTCTTGGCAGAACTATTGTTCCAGCCACCAAAGATAGATTTACAAATAACCTGCCTGATTTATCTCAACTGCTCTGTGTACCCCTTAATACACAGGATCTAGACAAAATGACTAGCAATATGGGCACCATCTTCTCCGATACGTTAGAAGCTATTGCCCCCATCAAATTGAAAAAAGTTAGTGAAAAACGTATTGCACCATGGTACAACAGTAATACCCATTCCCTCAAAAAAGAAACTCGCAATCTTGAGCGCAAATGGAGAAAAACTAACTTGGAAGTTTTTAGAATTGCATGGAAAAACTGTATGTCCAGATACAGACAGGCTTTAAAAACTGCTAGGGCTGAGCATTTCCACGAACTCATAGAAAATAACCAAAACAATCCAAGGTTTTTATTTAGCACAGTGGCTAGATTAACAAATAACCAGACACCACCTGAGCTAAATATTCCTTTACAGTTTAATAGCAATGACTTTATGAATTTCTTCACTGATAAAATAGATAACATCAGAAATACAATAACCAATGTAGATTATACTGCATCTAATATGTCAACTTCTTTCGTCGCACCCAAAGAAAAACTGCAGTACTTTACCGCTATAGGACAGGAAGAGTTAAATAAACTCATCACTGTGTCTAAACCAACAACATGCCTATTAGATCCCGTACCCACTAAATTACTAAAAGAATTGTTACCTGTGGCAGAAGAACCGCTTCTCAATATTATCAACTCATCGTTATCTTTAGGTCACGTCCCTAAACCATTCAAGCTGGCGGTTATTAAGCCTCTTATTAAGAAACCACAACTAGACCCTAGTGAACTGGCAAATTATAGACCCATTTCTAATCTTCCATTTATGTCTAAAATTTTAGAGAAAGTTATATCTGTTTAACTGTGCTCATTCTTGCAAAAAAATGATATCTATGAAGAATTTCAGTCAGGCTTTAGGCCCCATCACAGCACAGAAACTGCACTTGTTAAAATCACTAATGACTTGCTTCTTGCGTCAGACCAAGGCTGCATCTCACTGCTAGTTTTACTTGATCTTAGTGCTGCGTTCGACACTATAGATCATGACATACTAATAGATCGACTACAAAATTACGCAGGTATCCAAGGGCAGGCTTTAAAATGGTTTAGATCCTACCTGTCTGATCGCTACCACTTTGTTTATTTAAATGGGGAGTCATCTCAGTCATCACCAGTAAAGTATGGAGTGCCACAAGGATCTGTTCTAGGTCCTCTACTATTTTCAATATACATGCTGCCCCTTGGTAATATTATTAGAAAACATGGGATTAGTTTCCATTGTTATGCTGATGATACTCAACTATATATCTCAACAAGACCAGATGAAACTTCTGAATTATCAAAGTTAACAGAGTGCGTTAAAAATGTAAAAGACATAAAGACGTAAATTGACATCCCATGGTAACTATGAATTCACAAGCTCCAGTCTGGATCCAGAACACTTAAGAAAAGATGATGCCAACCCTACAGCATACAGCACTACTGAATTCTGCTACTAATTTATAGTGTTCTTTGTCTGTTTGATTACATCATTAATTGATCTTTACCACACATCTCTACCATATGTACATCAAGCTACTACTACATATATTGTAAAAATGTCAATTTGGTGTAAAGCTGCTTTGCAACGATATGTATCGTGAAAAGCGCTATACAAATAAATTTGAATTGAATTGAATTGAATTGAATATTAAATAGCTGACCTGTAATTCTGAGCAATAGAGTTCCTTGGTCAGAAGGACTTGCCATAACCCATGGTAACTCTTGCCTTTGAAGGACATGAATACCAGACATTTCAAGGCCTGAAACAACTCCTCAGCCAGGACAGTCACAGCCACCTGTAACTGGTTAGTTCTTAATTGTTAAAGCTTTTCACATAAACATTCAGAAGTCTCTTTGTTGTTGTTTTTATAACAGGAATTTGCATGACTCTTCCACCGTCTCTGGCCAGACATCATGGTTGAACACCTGGAAATGCTTTGGTTGCTGCAGTGCGTCCACAATAACACTGACAGTGATGGAGATCACACAGCTGTTGGGTTCTGCCAGATAGGTCTACACTGGAAAAAAAAGAAAAAAGTTGTAAATAATACACATATTACACTAAAATGTTTTACAAGAAAATACTATTTCAGATGTTCTACTTTAAAATTTCCTGAATATTCCTAAAAGGACATGCAATTTGTTTTCACTTTGATGGTGTCTGCATGATGAAAATATATGCAATGAATGCAGTACCTGCACTGCAAAAAATGCTTTTCTTATTATTTTTGTCTTCATGTTTGCTGTCAAAACATCTTAAAACTCTTAAAATTAAGATGCATTTTCTAAATCAGAAAAATTACATTAAGTCTTGTTTACTTGAGGAAATTGCATTGTTCTTATTTTGCAACAGTGAATCACATTGTGTTCAGTATGTTAACATTGTTGAATGTAACTATGTATGACAAGTGAATTAACTTGCTCTTAGGTAACATCATGCTTTTTTTTTCAGAGAACCCAAAGGAACAGGGGCAGTGGATTGATGCAAACTAGATTTTGAAAACTAACACTGTTAGACATGTAGTTATGACATCAGACTTCTGGAAGAAATGTTATTGTGAAAGGTTGTAACGTTTGTGTCCTTTTTGCCACACATGTTTTTAATAACATTATTTTAAATTTCTTTGTCACTGAATGTGTTAAACTCTCAAATAAAACAAATTGACTCAGCAGCAGGAAATGTGACATTTATGGGTAGCACTTTATTTTACAGTACGTGTACTTCCCTGATACATACATGGTAGATATCTTGTACCTACAGGCAAATGCGTGGTAAGAAACACAGCTGTACCTAACAGTTGTATATTCATGGTAATTAGTTTGTACATACAGACAAGTGTGAGTAATAACGGTAACTTACAGGTAGTGCCCATATACGGGAACTAATTAGATACTTTACTGTACTTGCTAATGTACATACGTGGTCAATATGTAGTACTTATGGACAAGTGCCAGTACTTAGTACTTCTATGGTAACTAATAAGACACATTACTGTACATACTAATGGTATGTACATGGTAAATGTGTAGCGCTTATTGAAAAATGTGGAATTATGTGTAACAAACCATTTATGTTTTAAAAGGTTGCCTCCAACTTGCCTCAAAAAGATGTTGTGACAACATTTAAGTGTAGCTGAAATAATGTTGTTTCAACATTAACTCTGTTCATCAGATTACATTATTTTATGTTGAAATTTCAGGAGTTTTTTTTCAATGTTTCAACAAAAGTGATTTAGTGATTTCAACATCACATTAACCTTGACCAAACGATATTACCAGTGATTATTTTTTGTTAATTTGAATGTTGATTCTACAGCAGTACTGTAGAATCAAAACAGGTTAATGTGTTTTTGTTCTTTTTTGTTTATTCAGCAGTAGTGATGTAGAATCAGTCAGAGATGATTAACAAAACAAAAACATAACTTTCTAATGGTAATTCTGTAAAAATGCGGTGTCATTTGTTGAAATTAGTTAATGTATCAACTAACACGAAAAACAATAAACAACTATTTTTATTAAATAAAACGTTAACAAAGATGAATAAGTACTTTATTGAATGTATCATTCATTGTTTGTTCATGTGAGTTCACAGTGCATTCACTACTGGTAATAAACACTTGTGATAAACAACTTGTGATTGTAATAATGCATTAGTAAATGCTGAAATGAACTAAGATTAATAAATGCTGTATAAGTATTGTTCATTCTTAGTTCATATTATCTAATGTAGTTAACCAATGTTAACTAATGAACCTTATTGTAAAGTGTTACCATTAATTTAATGCAATTTGTGTTGACACATCAACACTGACTCAAGATTGTATCAATAATTGCTTAACTTTAACCAAACGTTTCCTGTCACTGTAACACAGCTGTCACAGGAATCTTGCATTATTATGATTTGAAATACTAATTTTAAAAAGTATATTCGTGACCCTGGACCACAAAACCAGTCTTAAGTCGCTGGGGTATATTTGTAGCAATTGCCAAAAATACACTGTAAAAAGTGAAGCTGTGCAGTTGTTTCTTTAAGGAGGTATTTCTATCTGATATTACCTATAATTCTAATTTTGTTGTTATAATCTAGTTCAATCAAGATTATGTAATATAAAATGAGAGAATGTTATTTCAGCTTAAATCCATCACATTGACCCAACATACAACGTCCAATAATGTTCAGAACAAACATTCAAAACATGCACACCTGCTCCATGATGATCAGTGAATGTTGCTTTTGAAATCACAATGGACAGCGCTACACTGTAAAATTTTTCGTTGTGAATTTACAGTAAATAATTGGATACATTTTGCATGACTTTCACAGTAAGGATTACAGCAATATACTGTGAAATATACTCACAGCAATTTACTGTAATTTTATATCTGTGATATTACAATGCATTGTTGTAAAAGCACAACGGTATACTGTAACTTCACAGCTTCAATGACAAAGCAATTACTGTGATATTACAGTACATTACTGGGGAATTACAACCTTTTGCTGTACATCATTACAATAAGGCCCTGTACTTTTACAGTGTGTACACTGAAAAAAATTATTATGGCCCCAATTAAATTAAGCATAATTAAATTTTGCAAGTTTAAATCATTTAAATTTAGTTTTGGATTTTAATTAATAAATATTAATTGGTTTTATGCGAAGTGCATGTGTTTTAAATCCAAGCCATTTGAATTAATTAAATTCAGTTAAAAATATTAAGTTAGTTCTGTGCGTATGCGCACAAGTACACATTATCCCTGGTGCCAAAGGGAGTTTCCACACTGTAAAAAACAACCTATAGAATCTACTCAATAAAATGAGGTAAACTGAGGTAACAATTTACACTCAGTTTGTCTGGGTAGATTCTATCCTATATGTCTGAGTAAAGAATACCTGAATTTATCAGCTAAGACAAACTAAAGAAAAAAAAAGTAGGTAAAGTCTACACAGCAAAAAGCCGAGTGTTAAATGAACTCTCCCGGGAGTTTGAGTCCATACTCAAGAGTATTAAAATGAACACTGAAGCAGTGTTACAGTTAATGAGGTAATTAAGTGATTCATTGAGTGATGATTGAAAATTTTGAAGACACCTGAAGACACCAAAATGTTTACGTCACCATTATAGTGGACAGTGTTAACATTAGTTGGGCTCTTGACCCGTAGCTTTTTAACATTGGCTTTTGTTCAACTGTTTAGTTAAACTAGCCAGACAAGCCAAAGAGCAAAAGTCATGCAGTGGTGATAATTCTGTTTTAAAATAAACTTAATTTGAGCCATTGAAATCATTTAGAGTTCTATATCCTTTATTTATTACAACTGCCTTGTGGTTTCACAGCAGCAAAAAAATAATAAAGCCTGAATTTTTTTTTACATTTTGAATGGACTTCTTACAAGCTCCGCCAATCAAAAAAAAAAAAACTTTCAAAAGCTGTTCTTTTAGGCACACACAGACATCATGAATCAGCATATCTCAAATGAATCTCAAAAATGGTGGCATATTCAGAAACAGATCAACTCTAAACATCACGGAAATCATCAGCTCATAATTTATTCATGCCACAATGCATGATGGGAGATATGGAGTTGAGTTTTGATTGGCTACAACATACGTTTTTGTTGGTCACCATTGTTGTGATTCTCATGCTGATTGTTGATGTCTGTGTGTCTAAATCTAAAAATTGTTTATATTTTTTCTGGTCAAATACATTTCAGAAACACCTGTCTGATTAAACCAACATAAACAAAATACAACTCACTTATTCTGATTGTTACTTAGTGACTTTGTCAAAGCATATTCAAAACCACAAAATCTAATTTCTTCTGGTTTGTCTGACTGTTATAACTCAATCACAACACCCAAACAAAATCTAATATTAAGAAGTTACTGGTAAAGAGCTAAACTAATGCTAACACTGACCACTATAATGGCGACAAATTGATAAATTCAGGTATTCTTTACTCAGACATATAGGATAGAATCTACCCAGACAAACTGAGTGTAAATTGTTACCTCAGTTTACCTCATTTTATTGAGTAGATTCTATAGGTTGTTTTTTACAGTGTGGAAACTCCCTTTGGCGCCAGGGATAATGTGTACTTGTGCGCATACGCACAGAACTAACTTAATATTTTTAACTGAATTTAATTAATTCAAATGGCTTGGATTTAAAACACATGCACTTCGCATAAAACCAATTAATATTTATTAATTAAAATCCAAAACTAAATTTAAATGATTTAAACTTGCAAAATTTAATTATGCTTAATTTAATTGGGGCCATAATAATTTTTTTCAGTGTACACACTGTAAAAGTACAGGGCCTTATTGTAATGATGTACAGCAAAAGGTTGTAATTCCCCAGTAATGTACTGTAATATCACAGTAATTGCTTTGTCATTGAAGCTGTGAAGTTACAGTATACCGTTGTGCTTTTACAACAATGCATTGTAATATCACAGATATAAAATTACAGTAAATTGCTGCGAGTATATTTCACAGTATATTGCTGTAATCCTTACTGTGAAAGTCATGCAAAATTTATCCAATTATTTACTGTAAATTCACAACGAAAAATTTTACAGTGTACTCTTCAGAGCCACTGTAAAAAAATAGTTTTAAAAAAATCACCAACATCTCTCTCTCTCTCGCTTCTTACAATCCAGTCTTTATGTCTTTATGAAAGACTTTATGTCTTTCATACTAAACTTCTTATTGAGAATTGAGGTTTAGATGTTGATGTTTTATTGAAAATAATGAAGTTTAAAGTCACCATTGTGCGATAAGTGTTTGATTTAACTGGACTCTTGATTCTTGAGCACTTAACATCAGTTTTTCTCCGATTGCTTCAACTGTGTGTTTCTGAGGCACATTTGTTATTGCAACAGTTATGAAAGAAACTCCGATCAGATCTTAACTAGTTCTTGATTTAGTCATCATGTAATGGTCAGACTCACAGGTCATATCAGGAGTCTAATGACTGTGAATGTGAACTGTGATATTGATATTGTGATATTGTGATTTTTCATCATGTTCCATTAAGATTTAGCAAAATTCCTACTGTAAATATATCAAAACTTCATTTTTGATTAGTAATATTTATTATTAAGAATTTCATGTGGACAACTTTAAAGGCAATTTTCTCAATATTTTGATTTTTTTGCACCCTCAGATTCCATATTTTCAAATAGTTGCATCTCAGCCAAATATGGTCTTATCATAACAAACAATACATCAATGGAAAGCTTATTATTCAGCTTAAGAGCAGCAGCTGCACTTAACTTTCTCAATTTATAGACAAACTAACAGTGGACTGATCAATGTTTTTAAAGAGACTTTGAGAAAAAAAATATATATACAGTATATATACATAATTATACAAACAAAATTATTTTAGTGCAAACAAGAGTGGGAGAGGTCAAATCAAATCAGTTTCATTAATGTGAAGACACACTGCTCATGTAAACATGACACAATACTGTGGTTTAGGGGGAGAAATTGAAGTACAACCCCCAACAGATACAGTATACTAACAAGCTGGAGCAGATTTCATCTCAGTTACTGAAAAACTTCTCTACAGGACATTTATACATTTCACCAAGAAAATGTTCTGCTCATTTGTCTTTTGCTGTTTGTGCTTTGGGAATCTGGTTGGTAAGTTCTAAGCATTTCTATAGCTTCAATTGTATAAGATTATAAATCTGTATAATGTGTTTCAGTGCATTAGTTTTCGATTATCTTGTTGACATATTGAAAGGTGAAAGTGGATGACTAACACCGTATTGATTGATATTGTCACATCTTGCACTCCTGTCATGTATGGTGTGGACAGACAAACTGCTTGTCATTAGAATCTTATCGCATCAATCACGTTTGGTTAAGTGTTAATTAAATTATTGGCCCCAGTTCACTAAATGGCCATCGTTATTGCATACAACAAGGGTTTCTGAATTCTACATAGAGAAAAAGCCAAAACAAAAGCTTGTGACCATTAGATATTTTTAATTAAGTGTATCTGAACTCGACTGTGCTACTGAAAATACCCCTGTGTTCTGCAGTGTTTGGTAACTCAGATGCAGTGAAATCTGTGTCAGTAACGGAGGGAGAAACAGTCACTCTACAGACTAATGTTACTCAACTGCTGGAAAAAGATCTGATATCATGGACATTTGGAGATCCAAAGAGTCGTATAGCTGAAATCAATAAAGAGGCTGGAAACTTCTCCACATATGATAATGTTCCTGATGGGAGATTCAGAAGAAGACTGAAGCTGGATCATCAGACTTGATCTCTGAACATCACAAACAGCAAAACCACAGACTCTGGACTTTATGAAATGACCATCAAGAGCCAGAAAGCACTCTAAAAAAACGCTGGGTTAAAATAACCCAAATTGGGTTATTTTGGTAACCCAACGCTGGGTCAAATATGGACAAACCCAGCGTTGGGTTATTTTAACCCAACTTGTTGGGTTAAATCTTTGACCCAACACTTTGGGTTGTTTTATTTACCTAGACTATTGACAAAAAAAATACTACGTTGCTGGTTGAAAACAAACCTGAAATATTTAATAAAGAAAATAAACAATAATCAAAGAGAAGGTACACTGTAAAAAGCAACCTATAGAATCTACTCAATATAATGGGGTAAATTGAAGTAACAATTTGCACTCCGTTTGTCTATATATTTGAGTAAAGAATACCTGAATTTAACAGCTATGACAAACTAAAAAAAAGTAGATAAAGTCTACACAGCAAAAAGCCCAGTGTTAAATGAACTCTCGCGGGAGTTTATTTGAGTGTTAACATGAACACTGAAGCAGTGTCAAAGTTAATGAGGTAATTAAGTGATTCATTGAGTGATGATTGAAAATTATTGAAGACACCAAAATGTTTACATCACCATTATAGTGGTCAGTGTTAGCATTAGTTGGGCTCTTGACCCGTAGCTTTTTAATATTAGCTTTTGTTCAATTGTTTAGTTAAACTAGCCAGACAAGCCAAAGAGCAAAAGTCATGCAGTGGTGATAATTCTGTTTTAAAATAAATTTAATTTGAGCCACTGAAATCATTTAGTTTTATATCCTTTATTTATTACAACTTTCTTGTGGTTTCACAGCAGCAAAAAAAATAATAAAGCCTGAATTTTTGTTTACATTTTAAATGGACTTTTTACAAGCTCCTCCGATCAAAAAAAAAATTCAAAAGCTGTTCTTTTAGGCACACACAGACATCATGAATCAGCATACGAATCTCAAAAATGGTGACAAACAGCATATTCAGAAACAGATCAACTCTAAACATCACGGAAATCATCAGCTCATAATTTATTCATGCCAGAATGCATGATGGGAAATATGGATGAGTTTTGATTGGCTACAACATAAGTTTTTGTTGGTCACCATTGTTGTGATTCTCATGCTGATTGTTGATGTCTGTGTGTCTAAATCTAAAAAATGTTTATATTTTTTCCGGTCAAATAAATTTCAGAAACACCTGTCTGATTAAACCAACATAAACAAAATACAACTCACTTATTCTGATCGCTACTTCATGACTTTGTCAAAGCATAATCAAAACCACAAAATCTCATTTCTTCTGGTTTGTCTGACTGTTGTAACTCAATTACAACACCCAAACAAAATCTAATATTAAGAAGTTACTGGTAAAGAGCTAAACTAATGCTAACACTGACCACTATAATGGCAACTTACAAAATTAGATTTTCTCCTTTTGGTGATTCTGCTTATTAACATCAGTCTTTAATAATGGTCAATCATCACTCAATGAATCACTTAATTACCTCATTAACTCTAACACTGCTTCAGTGTTCATTTTAACACTCTTGAGTATGGACTCAAACTCCCGGGAGAGTTCATTTAACACTGGGCTTTTTGCTGTGTAGACTTAACCTACTTTTTTTTTTAGTTTGTCTTAGCTGATAAATTCAGGTATTCTTTACTCAGACATATAGGATAGAATCTACCCAAACAAACTGAGTGCAAATTGTTACATCAGTTTACCCCATTATATTGAGTAGATTCTATAGGTTGCTTTTTACAGTGTAGCGCTTGGCTCGTCGAG
Organism: Labeo rohita; assembly: GCF_022985175.1. Lineage (NCBI taxonomy): Eukaryota > Metazoa > Chordata > Actinopteri > Cypriniformes > Cyprinidae > Labeo > Labeo rohita. The sequence continues at coordinate 85,263 of NW_026128561.1, forward strand.
TAGGGGGAGTGGCTTACTCTCTTAACTGTCACTTGATTGGATAAAATCAGTAACCCAATGTTGGGTTACACAAAAACAACCCAACACAAAAACAACCCAACTAAATGACCCAACAGGCTTAACCCAGCAGTTGGGTTAAAAAAAACAACCCAACATTTTTTAGAGTGAGACGACACATACAGATTCAGTGTTACTGTCTATGGTGAGTCAAAAATTACACGTTTACTTGTCTACTATCTATTTCTAAAACTAATATAATAATATCTCATTATTATTATTATTATTAAAAGGCACTTTACCTCCTCGTTTCTCCATGTTTCCACTCTGCTAATTTTGCTTTGGATACACCTCTTGTTCCCTTCGTGAAATAATGTCAGATAGCATCACATCTTGTCATTACTTCCAGTTTTTGGTTCGTTTAGAAGTATTTGGTTCATGTTGCATTTATATTTCATTCGAAACGCACCAGAGTTCATTTGGAAGAGGACAGAGACCCATCTTTTTAGCGGTCTCGGTCCGCTTGTTTGGTGCGCACCAGGGTTCGGATGGCAGCGTTCACACTTACTCAAATGAATCGCACTAATGGAGCAGTTGCACCAGAGTTTGTTTTAATCGAACCAAACATGACAAGTGTGAACCCACCCTAAGAACTCACCATTAAACAAAAGAAGAAGAAAGTAGTACTCTGAACTTACTCACAGATGCATTTTAGAGAGAGAAGGGGATGTTTGACTGTAACATGTAGCGATGGGCACCTTTGAAACACTGCTTTCATGAAGCTTTGAGATTTTGATGAATCTGTTGTTTTGAATCAGTGGTTAGGAGCCTGTATCAAACCACCAACGTCTTGTGATTTCAGTAAACAAGGCTTCATTATGTCATAACTGTTTAGAAACATTTTGGAAATTCATGGTGGAGCAATGATTTCTGGGATGCCATGAATCATGCGTATTAACTAATTAAGAGATCAGCCCCATCGTGGCCAACCACTGAATAAGTGTTTATGGTTTTTATCTAATCTCTGATCAGTTTTTAAAAATGTAGAGATGCTTTAATGTGGTATTTCTTTAATAGTAGTTCATAGTTTCTTATTGGCCTCTTATTGGTGTTTCAAGCACTTCAAAGCAGTGAATCATTTTGTGAAGCAATTGGTTTAACAATTTTCAAAGCTTTGAAAAGCTGAACACTTCATCTTTAAATATAATCAAATTATCTGATCAAGTGATTTCAACATGAATAATATTAAGGGCAGCAACCTAATTTATGTTGAAATGGGTGTAATTTAAGTGTATTTTAAGAAATGTACATTTAAAGACACAGTGGGATCTACAGGCATGAGAGATGAACCCACACTGTCATTTCTTACAAAACTACTGTTAATCTCCAAAAACATGTATCACAGAGACTCAAATTTCTAAACACAATCAAATATTTGTTGTCTCTTACTCCTTAATTACTTTTAATTCTCTTTATTTCAGCTCGTCTGCCTGTTCCTGTCATCAGCAGTAACTTTTCACAATGTTCATCATCATCATGTTTTTTGGTGTGTTCATCTGTGAATGTGGGTCATGCAACTCTCTCCTGGTACATAAGAAGACATTTTATTTCCAGTATCTGGGTGTCTGATCTCAGCATCAATCTCTCTCTACCTCTGGAGGTGAAATATGGGGATAAAACCCCCTACAGCTGTGTGCTCAAAAATCCCATCAGCAACCAGACCAGACGTCTCAACTTCCCTCAGCTCTGTGGGACGTGTGCAGGTACGGCAGCGCTGATATTAGTGCCATTTGTTCACTGAATTCATTTGTTGATTTTAAATGAGCTTCTGTCATCATTTACTCATGCCTTTCTAAACAGTATTGGCATTTTTTGAATTTTTCAATTCTGTCTTATTGTGCAGTTGCTTCTTCAGGAGGCCATGCCCAATGCTGTCATTCTGTTGAAGCTGTGCTCCTATTGGTCGTCACTGCTCTGATGGGAGTGGTTACTGCGACTGCCATTGTTGGTCAATGACGTCAGATTGACAACAGGCTAAATGGAGAAAACAGATATCAAAGAATTTATCCAGTTAAGCATGTTTTGGAGAGGACCAAAGTCAACATACCTGTGAATATTGACAATAGACAATTATGCATCTGTTTTATCACTATATCTACTCAAGATTATTTTGGAAATATTTAGAAATGTATATTAATTGAAAACTGGGTCATCCATGGCTGCAATTCTCAAAAGCGTTGTAAGCTAATTTGATCATGGAGACCATTGGTGGCAATAGACTTAGGCTTGCAATACTTTTCAGAAAGCAGCCCAGCATAGTTTGACTATCCTGAATTTAAATAAAACAAAGAAACATAAAAACTGTTTTAAGGAGCAGGTCCTTTGAGGCTTGTCAGTGACTGGCCACTGGGATGATTAGCTGATGTCAGTACATAGGAAACCGTATGAGTGCCCACACAATATTGCATGTGAGTGTTCTGACATCATAGAGTGTTCATGTGGTCATTTCCAGAAAAAGCATTAAAAAAATTATTTACTTACGATTTGTGATACAGCTGCAGTACCACTTCATCTTCCAACAAATGTTTCTTTGTGAACTCTCCATGACACTGAACTCTTCTGTGCCTCGTTTACAAAACAGAATGCTCCGAACAATCCTCAGACACGATCTGGGATGCGATTAAAAAATAAACTAAGTCACAAACATTTTGAACTACTGCGTCAAAGAGAAACATCAAGAATCAGTGTATGAATCTCAACAATGATGACAATCAAAAGCTTCCTGCTGCAATGCATGCTGGGTAACTAGTCTCTCTGCAGTGAGTGCACTTTGACCTCACATTGTGATCATAGTCTTAGCACACATTGAGGGCGCTGTGAGGTTACACTTTTAGCTCACTGTTACCTCACATTGTGACCACATCACGAGTATCCTGGGAGCTCATGGTGAGATCAGTGTCCGATCAAATTGTTGACTGGGCGGTCAAAATTTCAACTTGATTCTGATTTCAACCACTTCCATATGTGGTCCTAAATAACGTTTGCATTCTTTGCAGAGTCGAGGTACTTTATCACTTGGTAGGAATTGCAACCAACTAATGAACTTGACAGGTAATAGAGAATCAGTCTCACTTCTGTGTATTGATGAACTGAAATCGGCTATGCAGCTTGAGTTTGAATACCACTACTTTACAAATCTTGTTTTTCTCTTCAATTTGTGCTCCAATATACAGACGTTTTGTCTTTTGTTTTAATGATGACACATTATGAATATATTCCTGCATGGACTTGCAGGGTGGGTGTATTCCCCCTACTCACAGTATAAAATGAGAAGGTGCATCAAATCGTCTTGATTAACTGCTTCCATTTGGTTTGATTTGTCTAGCTAATTTTAGCAGCCTGGTATATTTGTGATGCACAAAACACAGTCATTTCAAGCCAACATAAAAAAATAATGTGTAGTCTAAACAAACAATTGCTAATAAATAAAACACAGGCCTAACAGAGGAACATACCTAAAATGTAGTATATAGTTTACCAAACAAAGGCTGGTAATATTCAAATCGCTTCCAGATAGGCCTATAACTAATGGCTCTGTGGAGCTAGCACATTTTTGAAAAAATGTTATAAAATAAAAGTACTTTTGTTTCTTATGAGGAATAAGAGACCTAACTCCGTCATTTCAGTCCATCTTCACCAAAAAAACAAAAAAAAAAAAACAAGCTTGGCTGTATTAAACACAGGAAAACTGAAATAAAAAGAAATAAACAGGAAATCTAGTACTATCAAATATACAACAGAGGTAGAACACAGCCAAACAAGGTTTGCAAAATAAATAGAGCTCTGAAAACACTGATGCTTTATGATCAGCTTGCTAATCTTATAGCTTACTTATAGTACAGTATGTTTCTGTGATGGAGAACTAGCACATTTCACGATCCACTTCACTGAAATATGTGTTGAAGCACATCGGGACAAGTCGCTGAAAGTGTTCATCACCAAGACGGTTGCATTTCGGGGTGAGCACAAGACTCCCGAGACTGAAAAGTCTCTATACTGGTGCATTGGATGGTGTTGGGGCATTATAACAGAGTGCAAGTTTATTTCTTTTTCTTAAATACTTGGAAACTAGTCAGGCTTTCCATCGTAGAGGCAGAACTGAAATAAGACATTACCTCTGACATTGGTGCTCCAGCCATGGCATTGGGATGTTTAAAGGAAAAAAGTCGTCCTTGATGGAGGCAACATCAGCAAGTTAAGGGGCATTGGGCATCAGGGCCCATAGGCCATGTTTTGTTGCTAAAATTTTGCCCATCAGAACGAGTATTGGTTGAAGCGTTCCATAAAAACTAGTGTCCTCACCTTGTAGGATGTCCAGTGCAGCTGTGAAAGGCTTTATAATGGTTATTGAGAAACTGGTATTTCCTGTGGTTCATACATTTATTCTGAAGCTGTGTGCAGAGATTATTAATGTCAGTGAGAGGCGTTTCTGTGATCCAAGCATAGGCGTCATAGATTGAGTTCCAGGCACAAATAAATAAAATATGACCAGTCAACTTAGAAGTTCCATTTCGCAACGTCATTGCAAAATGCTTTTCCTATGCAAACCATTTTTTACAAAGTAAGCAACACATACACATAGCAGTTTTAGCTGTTCTAACCTCTGACAAAATGCACATACAAACTGCATCTAAAACTTTTTGGAGGCTAGTGCATAAGTCTTAATGTTTCTAAATAATTTGCTAAAGAGTTTAATTCAAAATAAAAATCAAAGCAATCAGTTCCCTGGTGAAAAAAACAGCATATGCTGGTAGGTATGTTTTGATGCTGGTTTAAACTGGTCCTTAGCTGGTTTAATCTGGTCCTTTGCTGGTTTATGCTGGTCATGTTGCTGGTCAAGGACCTTAGCTTAAACCAGCATCAAAACATACCTACCAGCATATGCTGTTTTTTTCACCAGAGTTATTTTCAGCAATTTCATTATTCTCTTATTTATATCCTCTTGCTTTCTAATCAATCAAATCATTCCCCTTAATTTAAAGAGGATTTTTTTAATGCTCTGAACTCTTCATCTGGTTGTCCGTCAAAAAACCTAACACCACTTAATTTCGGATTAAAATGTGTTGTAACTTGTTTTTACAACGAGAAATTTTACAAAACTTTTTTTAGTAGTGCATTATATTACTGTGTTACAGCACTGTAATCAAATTATCTGCCATTTTTGCGTTAACAAGATTGTGTCAGGGATTCCCTGCTATCACAAACACAACAGTCACCATAGTCACCAGCCACAGTACTCACCTGATCACACCTGCAGTCACTAATCAGGACCCCTGCATATACACGCCGATCTCAGTCTTTCAGCATCCGGTCTACCATTCACTTCGCTGGACTACCTGCTACTAACCTGTTTATGCTTACCTTCAGCTCCTCCACCGATCCAGTTCTCCACTGTCAAAGTATCCTCACAAACCTGCAAAACAAATCAGCATCAGACTGATTAGCATCCTACGCCATCTGGATCCCAACTTACCCTTCATTGTGGAAGTGGATGCCTCCACCACTGGCATCGGGGTTGTGCGGTCCCAGCAGTATGGTGAGCCTCCCAGCCTTGTGCATGACTGACCTCAGCGGAGCAGAATTACAACATCAGCAATCGAGAGCTGCTTGCCATCATTGGGCATTAGAAGAGTGGCGGCATTAGCCAGAGGGAGCCAACCACCTATTCACTTTGAACCTGCAGTATCTCCAACACTCTAAAAAAACGCTGGGTTAAAATAACCCAAATTGGGTTATTTTGGTAACCCAACGCTGGGTCAAATATGGACAAACCCAGCGTTGGGTTATTTTAACCCAACTTGTTGGGTTAAATCTTTGACCCAACACTTTGGGTTGTTTTATTTACCTAGACTATTGACAAAAAAAATACTACGTTGCTGGTTGAAAACAAACCTGAAATATTTAATAAAGAAAATAAACAATAATCAAAGAGAAGGAGGGTCGAGTTTGGCATCTATTGTTTTCAAAATCGTCTCCATCATATGTTGAAACGCCTTCGCCATGGCCGGACTTAACTCAAGATCGTCGCTAGCTTCAAAAAAGATTGTGGCCAAAAAGATTCCAAAGACATAATACTATGATCGCATAGCCAAAGCCGTGGGGTTGCATTCTACATGAAGGAAAAATTTAAGTAATTGGCTGATTGGAGTGGTAGCTTGTGAAAACCGCTGTTACTCCCTGTCCGCCATCTTGCGCCTCTGCCAAGAACCTCTTCTTTTAAGTAATGTTTTTAAAATTAAGGTTGTCAGTGGGATCTGTTATGTAGGATGTACAGTATAGAATCCAAACATCTGCTTTTGCTCGTGTCAGATGTGTTTAAAAACATTTTAGGGATGTAGGCTGTATGATACTGTGTATTTAAAGGTGCACTACTAAGCCATGTTTATTTCCTTTGCTGACCAAACAAACAAGATATAAATGTAGTGTACATTTATATGTTTATTTGATTTATAAACAAACTGTTGACTTCTGTAGAAATAAAACAGTTTTACAGTGGAAGTTACTTAATGCTCGTTATATGTAAATGAGCGATTTTTACCACTGCACTGCAGTACTTTATCTCCAATATTTAAAAAAAATAGTAGTTGATTGTTTGTCATTATTTTATGTCACAGGTAAAACATGTTCTTACATTTGTTATGGTTTATATTCTCTTTCAAATATGATACAAGTGATTTAATAAAGTTTGTTTTTTAAAAACCACACTCTAAAAAACGCTGGGTTAAAATAACCAAAATTGGGTTATTTTGGTAACCCAACGCTGGGTCAAATATGGACAAACCCAGCGTTGGGTTATTTTAACCTAACTTGTTGGGTTAAATCTTTGTCAAATGTCAAAATGTTTACGTCACCATTATAGTGGTCAGTGTTAGCATTAGTTGGGCTCTTGACCCGTAGCTTTTTAATATTAGCTTTTGTTCAATTGTTTAGTTAAACTAGCCAGACAAGCCAAAGAGCAAAAGTCATGCAGTGGTGATAATTCTGTTTTAAAATAAACTTAATTTGAGCCACTGAAATCATTTAGAGTTTTATATCCTTTATTTATTACAACTGCCTTGTGGTTTCACAGCAGAAAAAAAATGATAAAGCCTGAATTTTTGTTTACATTTTAAATGGACTTTTTACAAGCTCCTCCGATCAAAAAAAACTTTCAAAAGCTGTTCTTTTAGGCACACACAGACATCCTGAATCAGCATACGAATCTCAAAAATGGTGACAAACAGCACATTCAGAAACAGATCAACTCTAAACATCATGGAAATCATCAGCTCATAATTTATTCATGCCACAATGCATGATGGGAAATATGGATGAGTTTTGATTGGCTACAACATATGTTTTTGTTGGTCACCATTGTTGTGATTCTCATGCTGATTGTTGATGTCTGTGTGTCTAAATCTAAAAAATGTTTATATTTTTTCCGGTCAAATAAATTTCAGAAACACCTGTCTGATTAAACCAACATAAACAAAATACAACTCACTTATTCTGATCGCTACTTCTTGACTTTGTCAAAGCATAATCAAAACCACAAAATCTCATTTCTTCTGGTTTGTCTGACTGTTGTAACTCAATTACAACACCCAATCAAAATCTAATATTAAGAAGTTACTGGTAAAGAGCTAAACTAATGCTAACACTCACCACTATAATGGCGACTTACAAAATTAGATTTTCTCCTTTTGGTGATTCTGCTTATTAACATCAGGCGTCTTTAATAATGGTCAATCATCACTCAATGAATCACTTAATTACCTCATTAACTCTAACACTGCTTCAGTGTTCATTTTAACACTCTTGAGTATGGACTCAAACTCCCGGGAGAGTTCATTTAACACTGGGCTTTTTGCTGTGTAGACTTAACCTACTTTTTAGTTTGTCTTAGCTGATAAATTCAGGTATTCTTTACTCAGACATATAGGATAGAATCTACCCAAACAAACTGAGTGCAAATTGTTACATCAGTTTACCCCATTATATTGAGTAGATTCTATAGGTTGCTTTTTACAGTGTAGCGCTTGGCTCGTCGAGTAGGGGGAGTGGCTTACTCTCTTAACTGTCACTTGATTGGATAAAATCAGTAACCCAATGTTGGGTTACACAAAAACAACCCAACACAAAAACAACCCAACTAAATGACCCAACAGGCTTAACCCAGCAGTTGGGTTAAAAAAACAACCCAACATTTTTTTAGAGTGAAGACACCAAGAGGCTCAATCCACATCAGGCTTGGTAGGCATTATTCTTCACCCGATTCAATTTCTTCACTACCTACCATCCCTGAAATTGCAACTGCAAAGCAGATGCCCTATCCCGGCATCACTCTCCAGACTCTCCAATTGAGCCAGAAACCATTCTCCCTCCAGCCTTATTGTTAGTCCCATCTAATGGGTCATCATTGAAGACATCTGAGCCACCACTCACTGAACCTGCTCTGCTAGGAGGCCCAGACAGAAGATCTAAGTACCAACCTCCTAACGCTAACCATTCTGGGCTCAGTACATAATGTATGGGCGTTTAGACAGCCAGACAACCAGTGGACCCTCTCGCTTCTCCAAATTCGATAATGGTGGCCCAGTATGGCCCAGGATGTCATCAGGTATTTCCGGAGCTGCTCAGTCTGTGCCATGTCAAAGACTCCTCGTCACCTCCCTGTAGGCAAGCTCTTCCCTCTGCCTATCCCACGTCTGCCCTGGTTCCACATTGAAGTTGACTTTGTCACAGACCTACCTAATTCCGATGGAAACACATGTGTCCTGGTAGTTGTAGACAGGATCTCAAAAGCCTGCAAACTGATATCCCTCAAGGGTTTACCTACTGCACTCGAAACTACTGAAAGCTTGTTTACTAATGTCTTCAGGAACTATAGTCTCCTGGAGGTCATAGTGTCGACCAGGGCACACGGTTCATCTCGCACATGTAGAAGGCATTCTTCAGGCTCAAGGGAGTTGCAGTGAGCTTGTCCTCAGGTTACTATTCTCAGTTCTCCGCCGTCTAAGTATCCTCACAAACCTGCAAAACAAACCAGCATCAGACTGATCAGCTAAGAACTCAAGAACTGTTTGCATTACTCATTAATCACCCGATTCCTGCCATTCATAATCTATCAGCACTACTGTTCAATAAACGTACCTGTTTGACAGTTTACCTCTTGTCTCCAGCCTGTTCTGTGACAGATTGTAACGAGTGATTTTACAAAACGTTTCTTAGTAATGTGTTAAATAATGTGTTTGCAGTGCTGTAACTCAGTTATATTTGTAATGTGAATGTTGAAAAAAGGATAAACTGGGAAGAGTCTCTGCCACGAGAAAGTGGGCTTTTTGTAAACCACTTTTTTTCACATTTTATAAAAGGCTTTTAAATCAGTCTATATAAACCTACAAACATAAAATGCTTCGAATGCACTGCAATATATGTAGTTTTTCTCTTTCTGGCAGGTAATGCAAATATTGTGATTATGTAATTTCATGGCATACAAAAAACAGACCAAACATCATAAATAGTGTCAATTTTAATCTTATGTGGTGTACGTTGGGGCCATCTATAGGCCAAAAACTGGAATACTCAGCAATATTTCATTTAATTACCAACTAGATGTCTTAATTTATGATACTTGCTTTGCTCATTTTTTACATTGCATTGTTTAAATGGCATGGAACAGCTCTGCAAATGCATTAGAAACACAAATGTTTTTGTCATGCCAATGAAACACCATAACCTTTAAACTGAGAGCTACGTAGCACCTACCAAACTGATATACATCAGGGGCTGTATGCATAAAGTCATTACAATTTTAGTACTAAATGTGTCAAAATTCCATAAATAATTTTACTCTTATTTTAGAAATTCAATAACTTTGCATACTCCATTAAACAATGCTTTACATGCAGAAACTAAAGTCATAATGGCTCTGCCTTTTTTGGTGACTGGAAAAATGCAGCAATGCTCCAGTGATGATTTGGGCCCATCATATCACAGCCAGCAGGGTCTTACATAGCACTACTGCAGCACTAACCATACCAAATACAGTATGGCAGTTCATTGATTTCCCAACTAACTATCAAACTATACAGCAAAAGTAAGTGGCTTTTATGCAGATTGCAGGCTTTCCTGAAGTTGTTGGAGCCATTGACGACACTCAGGTTCATATTATTGCTCCAACAGTAAATGAGGAGACATACGTAAATAGAAAAGTATTCCACAGCATAAATGTTCCTGTTGTTTTTGATCCCCAAAATGGCCAGGGACAACACATGATGCTCGGGTTCTTTCCCAGAGTGGCCTCACAGGGTTATTTGAACAAAACTGTTCACTCTGGATGTCATCTGCTGGGTGACTTAGCATACCTTTTAAAACACTGGCTTCTCACCCCTTACAAAAGACCACAGGGAGAACAGCAGCTTAATGTCCTGGGGTTGCCATATTTTTCAGATGACAGTGAAAATAACTTAAACTGCTCTGTCAATTTTGATTGGACACATAAAGGTATTACCTGAATCTGTAAAGGGTCTACTTTTGTGTACACTCACCATATCAACAAAACTTTCTGCTTTTTTTAAATAAAGAAAATGTACAGGGTGCCCTTTCAGTCTTCTCAGTCTCTGTGAATAAGCTATTGAAATGCATCACTAAAATGAACTGAAACTCAGACATGAGCGATATACCTTTAGAAAGCTTGATATGTGAACTTTTAAATAAAGTAAGTCTTATCGAAAACAAATATTCTGTGTTAAAGTACTCTGAATGAAACCAACGCAATGTCCCGTTTTTTCCCCTCTGCCTCATTATCTCTAATTTGATCACGTCCATGCGCTATTCGTGTGTGTTCATCTCGGATACTTTTCATTTTTGATGGAAATTCTGAGAGGAATAAGCCTTGTATTAACTTTAGAAATACATGCTGAGAGGAATTAGATCCAGTGGAGAACTTTTATACAGTGTAAGTGCACTACACTATTAAATTTAACACTTTATCAGTGTATATATGGATACCACCACATGAGTGTTAATGTAACACTTTCAAAAGTGTTGATATTACCAACACTAATAGGGTGTGGAAATGCAATGTAACACTATCAGGAGTTCAATAACAACACTGCAATAAGTGTTTTAAACTCCAGACTGTTGTAAAATGTTAAAGAAAGAAAGAAAGAAAGAAAGAAAAAAAGCCAAGACAAAACCACTTTTTAACAGTTTATTTAACAACACAGCACATGCAGTTTCAGTGCTCTACAAAATGCACCAATAATAACAACATACAAGAATGATTTAGTCATATGACATGCTGCAGTTCATGTTGCTTCACAATGCAAAAATGATCAAGTTCTTCAACCTGAAATGCATGGAGATGCTTAATAAAAACTGCCTCCATTTGCATCAAGAGAAAATTTATTTAACTGATGCTTCAGTTCTAAAGAATTGGTCAAGTCCTTGAAATTCTTAATGCTGGGCTTAAAAAAACTGATGCTTTCGTTCATACCTCTTTGTCCAAATATGAAGCAAAGGACCGATTTTTTTTAATCACACTGGGATAGTGCATCATCAGATGGTGTTTTGGGAGCAAATTATGAGTAGGGTACAGTTCTTTAAATAATTTATGATGTTCAGCTATTAGGCACACTTCCAGGACAAAAATTGACAGATAATGTACTCACCCCCCTTGTCATCAAAGATGTTCATGTCTTTTTTTCTTTCTTCAGCCATAAATAAATTACCCAGTCAACACGTGAGATCATGCAATGTTCACAGTGTCATCACATCATTCTCATTGTGTGATACTCAAGAGTGTGAGAAATATGTGAGCTCATTGTGAATTCAAAATGTTGTGCAGGTTGAGAGGAGGCACTGCAAATATCGGTCTACTTCCTGTTTCTCAACACTATCACAGTGGTGTCACATGATGAGCTCACAGTATGAGTGCACACCCAGATAACAAATTTATGTTATAAGAACCTTCTTCAAACATACACAGCAAAATCCCCAGTGTTAATTTAACACTCTGAGTGTGGACACATATAAACACTGAAGCAGTGTTGAAGTTAACGAGATAATTAGGTGATTAACGAAGTGATGATTGATCATTATTGAAGACACCTGATGTTAATAAGCAGAATCACCAAAGGAGAAAACCAAAATTTTTAAGCAACCATTATAGTGGTCAGTGTTTGCATTAGTTGGGCCCTTGACCCTTAAATCTTTAATGCTAGATTTTGTTTGGCTGCTGTGTTTGAGTTGTTTTAACATATTCATTGTTTGACGTAAATCACCCAGAGTATAACCTCTAAGTTAGTTTTTTTTTATTTGCTTATTGTAATAGCCTTGACAATCCACAGAAGATCTAGCACTTCCTATACATCTTGGAAAGTTTTTTTTTTTTTTTACAACTTGTTCAAAAAAAAAAAAAAGTATTTCACCTAGGCACACAGACATCAAGAACCAGCCCATGAATCTCAACAATGGTGACAAATGGCATATTCAGATAAACAGATCAACTCTGAACTCTCATAATTTATTCATGCCGCAATGCATGATGGGAGTCATGGATGAGTCACCGTTGTTGTGATTCTCACACTGATTCTTCATGTCTGTGTGTCTAAATTAAGATAAACTTTTTTTCATCATCTGTCTGATTATGGCAAAACTGATTGATCTTTTGTTCACAGTTTTTTTTGTAATCTGTAAGAAAATTCTATGTCAAATACTCAAGACACTATATGATGATTAAGTCAAGCACAGTCAATGCCATCTTACTGTCTTTTGGTCTTTGCTTGTCTGGCTGTTATAACTCAGTAATTGCAGCCAAACAAGACCTAATATTGATGATTTAAGGGTCAAGAGCCCAACTAATGCAAACACTGACCACTATAATGGTTGCTTAAAAATTTTGGTTTTCTCCTTTGGTGATTCTGCTTATTAACATCAGGTGTCTTCAATAATGATCAATCATCACTTTGTTAATCACCTAATTATCTCGTTAACTTTAACACTGGGGATTTTGCTGTGTACAACTGATGTGTAACTGTGTTTGTAAACCACATTTGTTATGGCAAGGAATACCAAGAATGGATTATTAATGATAACAACACAATCATCACCTAGATTCGATATGCAGTCAATTATAATAGCTCTTTGTTTATACAGTATAGTAATTTATGAAAAAATTTGAAAGCATAAGTCAAACATTTTAAACTGCCGTGTCATGAAAAAACAGAGAAACATCAAGAATCAGTGTATGAATCTCAACAATGGTGACAATCAAAAGCTTCCTGCAGCAATGCATGCTGGGTACCTAGTCTCCGTGCAGTGAGTGCACTTTGACTTCACATTGTGATCATAGTGTGAGCACACATTGAGGACTCTGTGAGGTTACACTTTTAGCTCACTGTTACGTCACATTGTGACCACATGGTGAGATCAGTGTGAGATCAAATTGTTGACTGGGAACTAAAAACAACACACATATACAATTGAGTACAGATACAAATAAAATAAACATTTTTTATTTAAAATAAAAATTATGATTTATATAGGTCAAACATCAGTTTTTAGGTACATAAACTGAATAAAATATTGAAATGTAAAAATAATTATTACAATATAATTACACCTTAATCTTTATTAATATTACAAAAGCTATTAAATAATAAATAACAATACACAATTTTTGTGTGAATTTGTTATTTCAAACTCAATATACTCAAGAAGAAACTTTCTATTTAAATTTACACGCTTCAGATGAACGCACACACAGATATTCTAAATGCAAGTAAGCTCACGTCTTATGGCTCTAAAATGTTTAAACTGGCAAAGATTAAAACAGTTTACTTTAAATCTAAATAGTAATGTATGCTGTTCAGTTCTTACCTACAAATGCATACAATCAACACCTGGAAGATGACAGAATAACTGAGTACTCATATTCCACTATACAGCACTCACATTTAACAAAAATGGTTTGTAATGTATTGAGAAGCCAAAAGGCACATTCATCAACAGAAACATCCATTAGCCTAACCCTGTCTCTTATATTTGTTATTTAAAACAATTTATATTACAGATGCATTGTCAGATCTAAATTGAACCACAATGTTAGTGCATGGCTCGCCAAATCGCTAGCCCGACGTTCCAAGGCTATTATGTTTTACAGTCATAATAACCTATCCTGAAATAGACAACTCCTGCAACTCCTTAAAAACTCCTCAATTTAGTTGTATCAAAATTAAGGCCATAAAAAGTTGTAAATATAATAAATAGTAAAAGAAGAAGATTAATTATAATTTTAAGAGGTCTTACAGTTGAGACAGAAAGACGAGAATCGCGATAGGGTTGGATTAAACTTTAAAAAGCAACGATGTCATTGAATGAATATGCACGGTGCACGTTTCAAAGTCAAAACGCGGCACGGATGTCTTTAAATGAAAGTATCTCAACGAAACCGACTGTCCTCAGAAACGTGTCGTTGGCATTTTCATTTCATGTCTCATAAAACAGCGCTAATGCTGCTTTTCTTACAGTCGTTACTAAAGAAACCATAATATTTCAGTGCTCCTAAAGCGCCCCCTCGTGACAGAGAGTGAATTTGCACGTCCAAATTTTCAGCTGTTTTTAGTCAGATTATTGCAAATGTCAACTGTTTTTATTCTGCAAACACATAGAGTTGTAAATCTGAAAGAAATTGTGTTTTCTAAAAATCTAAACAATTATGACATATTTATGTTTGAAATAAATATAATACATTATATACTTCATTTATAAATCATGTAAATCATGTAATTGTATGTCTTAATATAGCCTAATACCGTACATCATCCAACCACACTCACACTGTTCATTTTACTTCTGAAGGTCTTAAAAAGGGTCATAAATTGCCTTAAATAGATATTTAAAAATTCTGCAGATACACTGTAAATAGTGAAATAAAATTCATTCCTTGATACGTGTTGATACTTGTTGATATTAGTGTATTGAAAATATTTTTGATTGACATTTAGACTCCTGATCTGATTTTGTGAATTAAAAACAAAAATTATTTGGGCTAGTTAAAATAATTTTTGGGCTACCAAAATTTGAAGAGTACCTGCCCGAAGGGCTACCACAGATTTAGAAACTTTGCGAGCCCTTTAGTGCATGCCAAACCATGTGTTGACAACCATACAGTTCAATTTTTTATGAAAACCATTACTCACCTAGTATGATTGTATTAATGAATGCTGCTGACGCATAGTTTTGATTGCTACTCATACTAAACTGTGCATGACACTTGCAGTAATATTACAGGACTAACATTAATGAACGAATGATTAACATTACATAAAAACAAACCACACCACATGTCTTACTTCCTTAAAGTAATACACAAAATGGTATCCATTCTACGCAATACAAAAACACCGTCTGTATGACAATAAATCATGCTCACGACCTCTAGTGGATGGGATGATATAGACTTCTTGCACAACTACTTCCCCGAACTACTTATGACTCGGAAGTTTCCGTTCAGCTTTTATCACAAATACATACAGACACTTTCTCATAAAAACGAAGATTACTACATTTAAAAAATGTCAATTATTTAAAAAAAAAAAAAATTAATAATATTCTCTTCGTTAACAAATTATATTCAACAATTATATTCAAATGTTACTATAAATAATTTCTTTACTTGTGTGTATTCTGAATAATAAATATATTTCCATTAACTGACTACATTCTCATAAACAGTATTTTTCTTTTGCTAAACATATTTCATACTTGTTAAATGTAGTCTTAAATGTTTGACTGAAACCTTTACTAAAATTAAATATAGTTTTACAATAACAAAAATATATTTTTATACCATTTGTAACAAACAGTCCACCATCATTAAACTATAATCACTGTACTTAAATTGAGTTCATTTAGGATATACAGAAATACCATAATTAATAATAAACATATGCAGTTACATCATCTGTATAAAACTATGTCTCTGTATCAATATGTATCTGGGAATATAAAAACACAAATTGAAATGTAAAACTTTAATGTAGCTCAATGTCTTCATAACTGTAAAACATGCTTACAGTATATTAAAAAGTATTCTTTAATACATTCATGTATTTTTGTGTTCTAAGTATTGTTTATCATAAATGTGTTATGCTGTCATTCTTATATTTACTTGAGCACCATCAGTATCCATCACAACACTCCAAAACACTTAAACCCCATTAATTGCTGCTCATAAACTATATGAAACAATTACAATTATACAAGTTCAATGCACACAATACAATTTCATTACAACTATTATAACACTACCTATATCCTAATAGCCCCATCAACAAAAGTTTGCAAACCTATTTACAACCATATGAAATTACTGAATTTACTTAAATTTAAATTTACAATATTTCTATTCAAATTACAGCACCAACATTTTTATAAAACAAACATTAAATGTATAAACATGCATATACACTTTTTAAAACATTGCCAATAAGATGAGCATGTCTTACTTTTAAATAAAATTAAATGAAGCAATATTTTTTTACTTACTTAAAAATCAACTTACTTAACAAATTACTTAAAAGCATTTAACAAAACCAACCATAACTACAAACATACTCATAAAAAGTAGTAAACAACCAAAACCACTTTTTACCAGTTTAACAGTTCACAACTGCACTAGAGCTGCACTATTTCCATATTACTCTGCACTAACATAATCAACAAGCATAAATAATGATGTGCATACAAAAACAACTGACCACAACCTATGCACTTTAAATTACTTAAAAAAAAATAAAATAAAAAAAAAACACAACTACACTGAAGTTTCGTGCGTTTTCACATCACCCACTGTTTCTTGGACACCCAAGCTTTCCTCTGCTCTTTGTTCTGTATCCAGGCCTTCCACTAATAAACAGAAAAATACACAAAAATTACACACTTTCTTTAACTGCGTAGTCTAAACCCACATACAATAGCTTCCACCTCCCCCACTAGACTGTAGAAATCAAAACATGCTGTTATATATTAAACTTTTGAAAACAAAAGCATCAACTTAAAAATAAAGAACATAAAATCTGAAAAATAAACATTATGCATTTACATCCATCTCCAAAATACATATTACAAATTTTTTTTTATTCCCATAAATTGTACTATACTTCACATGAAATTTACCTCACTCAACAGTTATAAATACACATAGATTAACTTCCTACAAATGCAGTACACTTCACAAAACAGCAGATTTCATTTGAATGAGCCAAATGAATAAAATGCTGCTGAAACACAATTGTACACAACAGCCTTGTAAATTCAATGTGATAATTATGCGCATGTCATCAGTAATGCTGGTTCTGTTATTAGTCAAATCTAATTCACATACTCATTTATGCTACACCATTTACTATACTACAATATTGAATGCGTTATCTGAAATAATTTACCTCCAAGGATGAACACAATATTGCGTAACTTCTCAGTAAACTACAGCTCTGTGTAGTAAATGCCACTCTCCATAAATAAACATGTGAAAGATGACTAAATCACAAAACCACCATGATTAATGACATGCACATGATAATCACATTCAATTATTGACACAACTTCAATACACAGTAAAACTAAAGTTAATATATAAAAATCACTTTAAATCTTAAAGCCTCACAATTCTGCACAACTCCTGCAGGGACTCCCACATCACTCATTAGTACTTCTTCTGGAACCATACCTTGCATTGTTGCTGACTGGGGCTCTCTGGCTTCTGGATCAATGCCTATAAAAACACAATAGTAGATCAGCCAAAAACTATGGTCAAATAACCTAGACGTTCCCCTTCAGTCGTTTCACTACGACATTACATATGGGAACAGACCCACGGAACAGGCCACGAACCAGACGCCGCGTTACGCAACACACCGCGTGCTGACAGGCGGACGTGTCAGCAGACGGATATGAACGTAACCTTCCCAACGCCCTGAGGGCCAATAAGGGGGCCCCACAGGGATGCCAGTTGTTACTGAAGCAGGGGTTGGGGGGGGGGGGGGATATATGAGGGAAACATTGGCCTTCTGGCTGACCGTGGAGAAATACTGAGACATGTTGCCACAACCTGCTGGGTGAAGGAGACCCAGCCGGAGCACAGTTCATCTCGAATGGCAGACTGAGAAGGGACTGAGAAGGGACCGATTCAGGGCTCGAAGATCCAGGATAGGTCTTAACCCACTGCTCTTTTTTGGGCACGATGAAGTAAGGGCTGTAAAACCCTGACTTCATCTCGGCTGGAGAGACAGGCTGGATTGCGTCCTTCACCATTAGGGGGTTTGGGGGGGGGACTGATCCCAGAAGGAAAAAACGTCCTGGAGAAAAGTCTGACTGCACTGGGCAGCGCTTACCTTCTTCCCTGGTTCCCGCGATGTCGAGCTCCGAGTCCGAATTCGAGGAGGCAAGGCGCTGCTCGGAAAGGGAACTCGGGGCCGGACCCCAGAGTTGAGAAAATCCTTCTGTGAAATAGCAGACAGTAGCTCCCGGCTCTCCACGGGAGTGAGGACGTCACCTCTGGGTTGCCCGCGTCAGGGACGTTTCACAGCTCTGCTGCGGGTTTTCCTGGCCGGTCCCTGAAACGCGGGCGGCGCCGCTCTCCCGCAGCCAGCTCAACGTCGAGCTGCCAATCTAGCACCGTGTGCCTCGGCAGGGGACGGAGCGGAGTTGTTTAGGAGCCGCAGGGGGGGCGCCCTCGGCGACGGGCAGGCAGAGGTTGAAGGAGGGGAGATGCGGCCGATCCCGCTAGGTGATCGCGCGGTCATCCTGTGGGACCGCCACATACATAAACCCCGGCTGCCCCACCATCGAGAGTGGCGAGGGGAGAGGAACTGGGCCGTAAACGAGATGAGTACAGGACTCGCCAAGTCCTCACCAGCTCCTCGTGCACCTCCGGGAAGAAAGGCACCGGGGGGGGGGGACGACTCTCCCTCTGACGCAGCAGCAGACATCTCTACCTCCTGAGGAGCGCCAAAGGAGACACTCAGCCCGGCGTGCGGGGAAGCGAACTGCTTTGACAACTCAACGGGACCACGCGGTGGTGCAGAAGGCCGCGGGGCTTTGCTGGCCGGCGGAGCATTCTGCATAATCACCTGGATGTCCCCCCCGCGCATTGCCGCGGCAGCCGAAAAAAAACCTTGATGGCTCCTTTAAGACTTGCCTTCGAAGACGACGAGGGGAGCCAACTCGTAAACGAGCGGCGGGACTTTAACGTGGCCATGGTCATGCGTTCGCAATGAACGCATGAACCATCCATGAACGCTGTCTCAGCATGCTCTCGACCCAGGCACGTGAGGCAGTGATCATGTCCGTCCAGTGAGGCGAGGAAACTACCACATCCAGAAGCGCACGGCCGGAGAGACACACCGGGAAGATGCCCTCGACAGCCGTGAGAAATTCACTCTTTTTAATCCCGGTCCGCCCAGGGAGGAACCGCGGCACAACTGTGCGCTCAAACGGACGGCTCGCTGGAATGCGGGAGGCTCTCATGTGCCGTGAAAACGGCAGCCCGCAGGATTACGCTGGCGGGTGTCAAACGCTCTTTTAGAAATGCTCTTTAGGTTGTCTGACAGCACGCCAGCGGAGAGAGTGATGAACTCGCAGAAACTCTTTTTTACTAGCAGGCTCGGTTGACAGGCTCCGAAGCAAAAAATCTGAATGAGTGGTTGCACGCCGCCCTCTTATATATCCGTGTGTATGGAGGAGTGGTTCGGCATGCAAATACCACTCGCCAATGTTCATTGGCCTTTTGAATAAGGCTTGGAGATGATTGGACTCTCAAGCGAGTTCCCATATGTAACGTCGTAGTGAAACGACTGAAGGGGAACCACAGCATACACAATGTCACTCAATGCTTTTCAATACTAGCCCTGGGGACGCACCACTATAAAACAACTACTACTTCTTGCCCAACTTAATGAAAACAAAGATAAAATCAAATAAATTAAATTTAGATTTTCCAAAACCTCAAAAATAAAAACTCTAAAATGTGCATTCTGTAGCAAATTACCACTGTTGTAACACCATTTCTGATTTGCTCTTAATGACATATAAATCTATGAAATGTTAATTAAAGAGGATATCTTACACAGTTTTAGCACTAAAACCCTTTGTGAAATCCTGTGACAGTAAAAAACTAGAAAGTCTAAAATTACAATTAACACACCCATTACTTCTAAATTTTTCTCCCAAATAAACAATGATTAACAATAACTTATGAACTACTTTTGAAATGTTACTTGAAGATTTTTTTGTAAATTTAGACCACAAATATAAATTAAAGCTGCAAG
>NW_026128562.1:0-8204 GCF_022985175.1 Labeo rohita
TCAGTTATATTATACACATCTATACACACCAAAGAAATCACTCAATGTATGCCAAAACCACTCTGGCTAACTACTTAGCCGTCGTCAATATAAAACTGTATGAAAATTAACACATGAATAATTATAACCTGCTCTAACACCCCTGGACACACACACTCACAAATACAAACACAAATACAAGCGCCGGGGAACCGGTAATGATTAATCATTCACACTAAACCAGGATTCCCGGCAAAGAAAACACTTACTAAATACAAACGCTAATAATCATAAAAACAGATAATGGACTGCTGGCCCTCTTACCCGCTACCGGACGTGGGGTACAGCGTTCGGGAAAACAACCGGCGGCCGCCGAACTTTAGTTTGAGAAACTCCAAACTACCAACTATCCCTCCCAATCGCTTCACACACGTCGCGGAGAAAACATCCAGCCCACGTCCCGGCACGGTAGCCTCGGTAAGAAGCTCAGCAGCCCGCACATACAACCCTCTCCCGAACAACAACAAGCCTCATACCTTTATCACCTCCATTAGAAATAGGGCACAGGTGTTTGTCTTTTTCCCCTTAATGAGACGTGGGGAAGCTACTACGGGCACTACCATTATTGCCCCTCCCCTCACCTAACCCAAAGGGCTTACACTTACCTCAGTGGTTGTGATGATGTCTGCTGTAGTATTGTCCGAATTTGTTGTAGTTGGTGAAACAGGTTCACTGAAGAAAGAGCGCGTTATTTTCTCACACATTTCCGAATGGATGCCTGAAATAAATTCAAATCATTTCCGCGCGCTGTTCCATCCTTGTTGTCCAATACAGAAACAACTCAGCCAACCGTCGTGGGCGGAGCTAAACTGGCCGCAAATTTGAATCTGCGTTCATGAGCGGATTGTTCGCGGGCGCGCGCGCGAACACACTCTCTTTAAACCTACTGTTTACTAACAGTACATGTAGGCTACTGTATATACAAATACTATTATTTGACCTTAAAACCTCACATTAACCTTCACATAATTAACGACCTTCAATGGTAATAAAAACGCTCTGAGTAAATGATATGTGGTTCAGTTTTTTCTTATTTTTACGGAAATAATCTGTAATTATTACATGACATTTTATGTTAAATTACACATTACTCTGTAAAAATACAGAAAATATCATTTTAAAAAACAGAAAATGTATGTAATATCAAAATACAAACAATTATCTGTAAATTTAATGGTGGAAAAATATCTGTAAAACAACAGGTATTTCATTGTATAATGAAAAAAGGGTAAAATACTGTAAAAAAAAAATACAGAAGTTTACATGTAAAATTATGTTTATTTTTAACAGTGTGGAGTAGGAAGCTACTGTACAAACATTTAGCACACAATATTAACTTCTGACTTAATATGGTCATATTTACCCCATAATGCTGTAAATATCTGACTGCTGTGAAGCAAACTCTGTTTCTCATCTCTATTTATCTCCACACTGGTTCTCATTTGAAAGGTCTGGTTATTGTTGGGTCTGACGCCAGTAGAGCTGAATGGTTGGAGTGTGATGTTGTTTTGTGTGACGTTCATTTCTATGTGTTTGGGGTGGAAGCCAGTATCAGAATCAGCTTGCTTTGGTCATGAGGAACTTCAGATGCAAACATGTAAAGAGCTGGTGGAGCTGCAATAAGAAGCACATCATGAATTAAGGATATTGGAACCACTCGAATAACACCAGATTCTGAACAAAAAGACAAATTATTGAGTTTAAAACACTGAAGGCAACACATACTGCTTATTGACGCATTAAATGTGGAGATCCAGTCAAAGCAGCTGTTAAGGTATGACTGGAGATACCGATTACGAAATCTGTCAGTGTCCCATTTCATTTTGGATTCTTTAGCCTTCTTTGAACTTTTATCCTTCCGTTGCATTGTGTCACTATTAAAGGCAATAAAATCCTACCATCATGTCCATACTCATCAAATGCATTCACATTCATCACTGATCCATCTGGATGTTTTTCCACCTCACAGCCGATTCTCCTCTGTAGAGTATGGAGGCCTAAACATGTAAATTAATAATTAAATAATAAAAAACAACATAAATTATTACAAGTTGAAAACATAGGTTGTAATTTAAAAATGACAGTGACCTGTAAAAGCATTTGGACACTTAAAAATATATCAGTGTCATTCCAATAAAAACCCAATGAATTTACCATCACATCTGGAGCTTGTGCAGTTTGTCAGAGTGTTAACCAGATTTATAAACCAGTCTCTAGAATCACAGGGTTCTTCGGTAAGTCTCTTTTCCAGGTTTGTTCTTCATTACTGTAGTGAGAGATCCATCTGTCGTCACACAGACCCACTGCACTGAACACAGGGCTGGAGAACCCATCAGGTTTGGTGAGGATGGTGTAAACAAACTGGAGACGGTGTCTTTTTAAGAAAAGATAAATGCAAGACAATAACGTTAAGGACGTCAACATTACATATAATCAAACTTCACGAGAGAGCTCCAAATAATCTCTCTTTCTTCAATAATTCAAATGACACAGCAGTTTATTAACACTTGTTAACACCCGTGGGCTTACCACAGATTTAATGTAGTAACTGTAACCGTTGTATTGTGGCAGAAACATGGGACATTCATATCAGATTTTTATGTTAGCAATATAGGCATGCATTAAACATATTGTAATGACCTGGCAGTCAGTGCTAGCAGCCAGGTGCATTATGGGTGTTTCTTTAGAGTTTACTTATTTTTGCGTTATTTAAGCAAGACAGTTGGGTTTTTGCATTAGCAATGTTATATGTGTTTATGTTCAAGTTAGTTTGGTTCATTTACTGCCCTGTTATATATAAAAAATGGGACTTTTACCGAGAGAGATATGTAGAGGAGGGACTTGCCGATATGACCATATCAATTTGTGGTTTTGGCCATAAAGATAAAGAAAAGTACGGAATAGATGAAAGAAATACTTACACTTCTCACAAAGACAGGAAAATTGTGGCTAGTTAACAGTTTCATGTTTACTCAGCAGTGCCGTAAAAAAAAGAGTTCCGTAATGCACCATAAACCCCGCTGACATTTCCGAGAAAAACAAAGGTTATAATAGTAAATGACTGAAAGGGTGGAACTGCGGTGTATTTAAAAGTCTCCTGCGGTTTTGTTCATTTGTGTTTACACTAAACAGGCGTGCCTTTATTATTCGTCATTTTCAGAGTCTGATTTCAGAATCAGAGTTGTATGATTCTACGATTCCAGGTTTTTCATAAAACGTACACTATTGGTTTATTGCTGTTTATCATTTGAGTCTTTAATGATTTATGGTTAGCTTAATAATTGAACACAAATAGGTTGAAACTAGAGATGCACCGATCGACCGGCCAGGGACATGATCGGCCCAAACCGGTGACCGGCCGGTCAGTCTGACGATTCCCCGATCCGTTTTGATGTCACATTTAGGACGACTTAAAATATGTTGTGGCAGATGAGGCTTGAGTTAGTTTGTGAGAAAGACTACCGAAATCAAAACAAATAATTAATTTTACGTTAAAATATGTTCTCTAATCTCAGTACAGTTTGTTTATGGGCAGGTTATGGAGTCAGTCACGGCATCTTTTAGCTACGAGTGAAACGCGAGGCCGCGGTCTGAGGTTCGTAATTCCTGTGGCGAACAGCGGCCCTTCACCGGCTCAGATTACAGCGACACACCAGCACGAGAATTAGCACAATTTCCGTGAAAAGCGATTACAGCGAATGGATGAATACACTTAAATTAAAAAGCTACTTTTAAATGTTACATTTTTATTTCAAAACAGATTGTTAAACGAGTTTAAATATATGTAAAATTTATGCTGTATTCACTCCAATAAATTCAATTTGTCTTATTTTTGTCCATGGGTGTTCTTTCTTAGTAATAAATGTTCATCGTTTGATTGTTACTGTTGTCTTTATAATTCCGTGTGTGATTTTTAATTTCCAGACCATTTTAAGCCAGCAATATAATATTTTTAAACAATAGTTGGCTTAAATAAAACAACCCAGCATGTTAGGTATAACAACTCTACAGTTTATTATTATCCAAAACCCTAAACACAAGAAAGCAAAAGTTAAGCACAACTGCAACATGACTGTCATCGTTTACACACAATAAATGAAAATTCTTCACACTTGTTTCTGAATATTTAAATATATAAATTATAAAAAATAAGCCAGTTCAAAGTGCACAGAAGGCACCAGTGCATTTGTCAATCTGAGAGGTACAGAAGAGTGTGAATACGAGTGTGTGTGTATATATATTTACCACATATAACACACACACACACATACGTATATATATATATATATATATATATATATACACACACACACACACACACGCTTACACACACAACACTATATTTTTACAGTTATTTTGGGGAATAAAATCAAGCAAAATATTTATGAGCAAATCCCTCTGTATGGTCATGTTATGTCATGTTATAAATGGTAATTTTTTTCCCCTAAACTTATTACAGTTGTAAGGTTCCATCCACCGGTCCAAACGCGGAGTCTAGTGGTCTGGTTGCAGGTTTAATGCATGTTCGGTCCTTTTTCGGAATTGTTTTACATTTGTTCGTGAATCAGATAATTACTGCTTCTCGGCTGACTCAGAAGTCCTCTGAGAAATCTAATCATGTCCGGATATGTCTGAGATTTACCGCGTAATTGTTTGGTGATCCGATTCTTTGACCGCTCGCTCCACGTTCATCATAGGCATTTTTATATATAGGCAGTAATAGCATGAAATCAATAAGAAGATGCTGATCGCGGAAACTAATAGCAGAGTTAGGTAAGCATCTGGTCATATTGCAGTTTTCTCTATTGTTAACAAAATGTAACTGATTTTAGCTGGCTCATCACTTTCCCAATCATTCATTCAGTGCTCAAAACAAAGACACATTTCTCAGAAAGTAAGTTAAACATTAAGTAAAACTTATGACACGCCAATCAGAATATCTGCATCCAACAACGGAGAGAGGAGAGAAATTAACGAATCTTTTACATATACTTACAAATACAGTATAATTACATAGTACAATACCAGTACATTAGACGATGGACTTTCACTATTCTATATGTACAGCAAATTGTAGCACATGTTGTACACCTTCAAAAGTGTGACTTTCAAATTTTACTTATAACCATTTTTTTATGTGTAGCCTACTGTATTGTAAGCATTTAAGAATACCTGCAATAACTAGATTGAAACGTTTGAAAGACAAATTTATGCTGGCTTGTCTTAAAGTCTTGTTTAAAAACATAAATAGTTTGGTGTTGCTAGGTGGTTGCTAGGATATTCTGGGTGGTTGCTAGGCTCTTGCTAATCAGTAGCTGGGGTGTTGCTAGATTTTATGGTTTACAGTTTGTTCTGGGTGATTACAGACATTCCCACCTCTGTTAATAACAGAAAATCAAACATTGTTTCCAAAACTGATCCAGTTTCATTGCTTTGACATTATAATATTTATTTCTAATGTTAGGAAATTAACATTAAATCATCAACATTAACATCTTAAACTTGCACTAAAATGTGATTTATACCATCTAAGTAGTAATTTAATAGAATTGCATGTTGTCTTTAGTGATACAAGCTCAGAAACATTTACTGTATAACCTGTAGAAGTTTTTTTATACTGTTTACTGACTTGGTGCCATGATGGACACTGAAATGTTGTTATTTCTTTTTTTCATTTTAAACAGTAGATGATTACTTAATGGTAATGCAATATTTGGGAATACAACTGTATATGTCAGACTATAAATCCCCAAAAACTATGCATGGGGGCTTGCTTTGGTGTTGCCACCCCTCATGGACCTCATGCCACCCCTTTGCCACCCTAAAAATTATTTTCTAGATCTGCCCCTGAGCCTGTGCTGACTGCGCGCACATCACCAAATTCTGGGCCCCTATTCCTAAAACATCTTAAGGATAAAAATAGTCTATCTCATAACTTAGCTATTTAGGAGAAAATCTTAAAAATAATGGGCGTGTCAATCCTAAATTTAGGACTCCTAATTTTTGCTCTAAGAGTATTTCACAAAGCCTTTTAGCACTAAAACTAGCTCCTAAATCTGTGAAATGTTAGGAGTAGTGGAGAGGACTCCTAAGTCACTAAGATCAAGTCCTAAAACTATCCTAAAATGGCTGTTGCTGGCTATCTGCCTCGGAACAGAAACATTTTAGAAACATTTGCTGATAATGAGCTTTTAAGAAGGTATGGTCTTAATCGCGAAGGTATTATGACTGTTGCAGAACTTGCAGGGACGCAGTCAATTCACCAACAAATAGAAACAACCCAACAACGCCACAGATCAAGGTTTTGACAACCCTCAAATAGCAGCTCCTTATGAATGCAATAAATATTTTAATGAGGCTAAGGATTTTAATATGTTTCATCAGCATTAGGTACGTCCGTGCCGCGAGATGTTCAAAAAAGTGGTGGAACAATATCGAGCCTTGCAAAAAGTGTCCTGTCTATCCCACCTGTAAATTACGCCTATGAAAATTAGTAATGTGAAACACTAACACAAGCAATTATGAGAAATATTTTTTATTAAAGCAGTCTTCAACAGTAAAACCAACACAATAGTGTTAAAATGTACAGTTTCACAAACTTTCTTGCAAAAGTTTTCGTCCTTTCCAACGCTGGTCGTGATTTCTCTCTAAGAGTTATTTGCCGTCTGACTATTTCTTTGATTGCGCATTGATGGAGATGTTTGTACAGGCGTACCTGTTCAGCCAAAACAGCTTTAAAATTGATCCAGAAGAGGATTGAATGTAGAATGTCATATGGTCAGATGAAACCAAAATAGAACTTTTTGGTAAAAACTCTACTCGTCATGTTTGGAGGAGAAAGAATGCTAAGTTGCATCCAAAGAACACCATACCTACTGTGAAGCATGGGGGTGGAAACATCATGCTTTGGGGCTGTTTTTCTGCAAATGGACCAGGACGACTGATCCGTGTAAAGGAAAGAATGAATGGGGCCATGTATTGTCAGATTTTGAGTGAAAACCTCCTTCCATCAGCAAGGGCATTGAAGATGAAACGTGGCTGGGTCTTTCAGCATGACAATGATCCCAAACACACCGCCCGGTTAACGAAGGAGTGGCTTCGTAAGAAGCATTTCAAGGTCCTGGAGTGGCCTAGACAGTCTCCAGATCTCAACCCCATAGAAAATCTTTGGAGGCAGCTGAAAGTCCGTGTTGCCCAGCGACAGCCCCAAAACATCACTGCTCTAGAGGAGATCTGCATGGAGGAATGGGCCAAAATACCAGCAACAGTGTGTGAAAACCTTGTGAAGACTTACAGAAAACGTTTGACCTCTGTCATTGCCAACAAAGGGTATATAACAAAGTATTGAGATGAACTTTTGTTATTGACCAAATACTTATTTTCCACCATAATTTGCAAATAAATTCTTTAAAAATCATGTGATTTTCTGGATTTTTTTTTTTTTCTCTTCTCATTTTGTCTCTTATAGTTGAGGTATACCTATGATGAAAATTACAGGCCTCTCTCATCTTTTTAAGTGTGAGAACTTACACAATCGGTGGCTGACTAAATACTTTTTTGCCCCACTGTACTTGATAGTGTCATTAAAACAGTCATGATATTATCATAGACGACACATCCAAGATCTTGCTTCTCACTGATAAACATGAATACCAAGTGGAGATCCACTGATTCACTGCTCTCATGTGAATCACTTGCAGTCAGAAGATCTGCTGACCCAGAGATGATGTTCTCACGATGTTCTGTGGTGGAACCATTATAGTTCATCTAGCCTAGAGATGATACAATATATCATAAAAAAACATTAGCATTACTTCATGCTGGTTTCATACCTATTTAGTATATGCTTTACTTGATAAACCCCATTCATGAGCATATTAAACTCAAAAGCCTTTAAGATACTAGATTTTACACCATGGTCTCCATATTTAAACACTGAATAAATATTTCATCAAATAATTAATTTCAGGTTAAAGACAAATGAGAATGAGAAAAATGACATTTGAAACATACTATTAGAGCGTGCTATACATGCTGTTAATTGAATATATGTCTATTTTTATGTACAATAAGGATTAATATGAGGGAAAGTAAATAATGACAAATAATGACATTCAGTTCTGGGTTAATTATTACTTTATTATATACTCACCATTTAACCTTCT
>NW_026128563.1:0-8191 GCF_022985175.1 Labeo rohita
GTTTATTCCTGTCCATGTTTGCTAGTCAAGTCTGCTTCATCCATGTCTTGATCCTAGCCTGGTTTACCTCATCCTGTCTGTTTCTCTGCCTGCCCTGGATTTATTGCCTGTCTTGTGGTTTGCCTCTAACTAGTAACAATGAATACCCATGACAACTGAAGCTAAATGGAAACAAAGGAACAACGAAACAGGAAACAAAGGAAACAAACCAGAAGTCAAACAACAGAACGTGTCAGCACAAAAACACTTGTGTTATCTTGCAAAAGTATTGTGTTCCACAAAGAAACAGCAGTTTTCCAAGAGTTTTGCAAGAGAATGCAAAAGCATTCAGTCTTGCTATTATGACAATAATAATTATTATTATTATTTTTAATCAGTGTAGAGGTCTTCACGGAGGACCCGAGACCCGAGGACCCGGGCCCCGACCCGGGACCCGTACGGGTTCGGGTCTATATTTTAAATGGTCAGCCGGGTCCGGGTCGGGTCCCAGTCTATTACCTCGGGTCCCGGGTCTGTTTAACATTTGTGTGTAATACCCGAATCGATCGGAGAACACTGCACCCGCCAGTGATCAGTGTCGGTCAGCACTTTGCGTGTGTTTTGTAACTTGCAACTTGTAAAATTAGGATGAGAAAAGTGTGAGCAGGAAATAAGGTGGGGAAAAAAAACAACAAACAAAAAAAAAAAAAAAAAAAAACCATGCGTGACACGAAGTTAATGCTAGTACTGCAAGCGGACGGTACCAAGCGGTCTCATGTGAATTCCTCCTTTAAGCTTCATAAGATTAACTAGGTGGAGCTTTAAGCTTATGTTTTGTATTGTTTTCTTTTACTGAAGAAGAGACGCACCTGTTATTGAACACGCACGGTGGTGTATTGCAGTCGGCTTTGTGTACCCACTTCTAAATCCACTCTGATGCGCATCATTCAGTAGTGTTTTGCATTAGCAAAAATCATGACAGTCGACCACATAATATCTTATCCATTTGCACGTGAATAAATGCAAATACTCAATAAAAGTGTAACCGAGACCACCAGGATGTAATGTCTTGCTTTTGGCGACGTTAAGATTTAAGTAACGACTACGCCACCCCTATGTATACAGGACAGGGGGACCTGCTATATTAAACTCCCACCCAGGTGGTTCAACTGAAAGAACCTGAAAACCAAAGTGCAATAAAAATCAATTTTATTTCAATAAAACAATGTTCATTAGCCAACACTTTAACAGGTATATTATGACTTTTGTCTAGCTTCAAGTCTAAAAATACAGTTGTCCATAAAGGAACCTTCAATGTAAATAGAAATTGGCTAATATGGTACTGGACTGCAAAGATTCTTGTATTCAAACAACCACTGTACTGAGAAAAAAAAAGGTTTACACAAAACCCAAACCAAAAAAAAACTAATCAAATGTACCCAACAAAAATCATTCCACCCAGACACAAAACACCGCAAACCAACAAAAGAAAACTTCAGTACATGGAAAGTTCAACAAAACCCTGTCAAGACCACTAGATTACAATAATATAGCCACTCATTAAACCCAGATAACATACAGACATGAGGTCACATTAATATGGACACCCATAGACTTAAATAGACCTCTATTTAAGCACAGCACAACAATCAGCATAAAGCCTGCAATTTACACATAACATTTTGTTTTCAGTAAACATGTTACATACTTAATGAACATTATAAACAATTTATGAATGACACCACTGATTAAAATATTCCCACAAAACATAATACATCACATTATTACTGTACCTTAACAACCATTATTAAATAACCCTCTTAATAAAAAAAATACTCATACCTCAGCCCATATAATGGACTAAACTGTAGCAGGCAACCACCTCATGGAGGAAAATCAGGCGCAGTGCTAAACTGTAAAGCCAATCACTTCCTTACAGGGAAAGGGACAGGTGCACAACAACTGTGGGTTTTAAAACAATCCCAATATATTAAAAATGACACACAATCCTTCAAGTGCACTAACTTCAGTCCACCATATTTACACTCATACCCACAAATACACAAGAAGCATAGTCACAGCCACTAATCAATAATACCATCCTTATCCCCAGTATAATCAGAACACACTATGAAGAGTGAAAATATAAAAATACAATACCTTGAATTAATATCATTGATATTGCTAGCCGGTAGAAGCCAACCACTTCATAGGAGGAGAGGCACAACAATACACAGCAGCCCACTAACAGTATCCAAGATGTTATTCCCCACAAATCATACGCACTCCACACGAAGACGATCCTAAAGTGACATTACATCTAGAGGTTTATATATACACACACAGGCATACATACACATATACATTCGTGTGCATTCCAACTAATTACGAAACCTCTACTCACATCAATTTGTCAAAACCACACGCACACACCTATGCAGCTCTTCGACCCACGATAAAATTCCTAAAATAACATCCAACTCATATAAGTGCAAATTCATGTGAGTTTTAAAAACACACAAAGCCTTTACTTACATTAATTAGCAGAGAGCACTCGCACAGTTCTTCCAACCGCCAACAACGGGGAGTACAGCACCAGGAAGCGTGAACAAACGATAGTTTAACAATCGCGAGACTTAAAAACCCCCCGCTTGTTGCTTCACCTGCCTGCTTAAAGGCACAGCACACCCATTTCCGGCTACAAAAGCAAGACCGTGGCGCCGGCTTCCTTTTAAATATGATTGCGCCCGCTTCGTCCTGCTTCGTGACAGAAATGCAGCCTGCATGCGCGAGAGCATGTAACTCGATAATTGGTAACATGATAATTAATTGTTGATTACTAATTTGAATCAGTACATTATAACGAAAACAATACCTTAAATAAATTAAGAGTTTTTACTACTCCAGACACCACTACACCACTGCGCACGCAGTAAAGTGTAACGCACTTCTTGTTCTGTGTGCTTTTTGAAAAAATAAAACAAAAATGCTCCAAGCTGGAATAATAAATAAATTAAGAAGGTTCATTCACTCGGCAAGAGAGAGGAACAGCCTAACATGGACGAAAATGTTAGTGTCAAAGAGGATTGATCGCAGTCAGGGCTGCTAGGTAAGCCAAAAAGTTTTTTTTCGCAAATTGTTTGTTAACTTGTTAGCAGTTTGCTGTGTAAAATATATCGACCGGGTGCAGTCGGGTCTCTGTCTTCCCAGCCGGGTTCGGGTCCAATTTACGAATAATGGTCGGGTCTGCGTCGGGTCCGGGTCCCACTTTAAAATTTAATACGGGTCCGCGTCGGTTCCGTGCAACAACTTTACGGGTCTCTTCGGGACCGCTGTCAAGTGAGCCGCCATCTGGATTTGCTGCACGTCTATTAGTGGAATTACGGTACGGAGACACGAAGCGGCCGAAAAGCTGACGAACATCTATATTTCAGCGGTTAAAAATTAAATGTGCCCGAAAACAGGGGAAAAGTATTTACAAAACGTATTTATATTGTACATTATAGAAGATACACTTATATTACTTTCGAATACATTATACTGTTAAGTTTTCTGAAAAACAAAGTTTGTTAAAATACGTTCTAACACTTAATATTTGCTCCTTTTTTCTACATGCATTATTAAAATTTCTTCAGAGTTACCATGAACATTTCAATAAATTCTTTTTCTGAACAATCATGTCTCTATCTGTGTTCACGATGTTTTAGTGTAGAATTTGTACAGAAAATGAAAGGCAGTCTGTCACAATGCATTATATAACATATATATTGTTGCTTCTTGTCATTTCTGATGTGTCCTTTCATAATAATAATAACGATAAAAGGCAAAATGTTTCTTAGCATTTATCAAAAAAAGTCTTCAGAGTTAACAGGAAATTTTCTATTCATACAAAGTCTGTGACATTGCACAGACCATTCTTTCACATTTATACATGCGTTATTTAAATTCCTTCAAATCTCACAGCAAGATTTCTATTCATACTTCTTCAGAATGCCCAAGACTCTGTCTGTATCAAGTTTCATGAGATTTCAGTGAAGATTTGTAAAGAAAATGAATGGCAAAGTCTGTGAATGGCAAAGTCTGTGAATGGCAAAGTCTGTGACATTGCACTGACCACTTTTTCACATTTATACATGCGTTATTTAAATTCCTTCAAATCTCACAGCAAGATTTCTATTCATACTTCTTCAGAATGCCCAACACTCTGTCTGTATCAAGTTTCACGAGATTTCAGTGAAGATTTGTACAGAAAATGAATGGCAAAGTCTGACATTGCACTGACCACTCTTTCACATTTATACATGTGTTATTTAAATTCCTTCAAATCTCACAGCAAGATTTCTATTCATACTTCTTCAGAATGCCCAAGACTCTGTCTGTATCAAGTTTCACAAGATTTCAGTTAAGATTTGTACAGAAAATGAATGGCAATTTGTCACAATGCATTATATAGCATATACAGGTGCTGGTCATATAATTAGAATATCTTCAAAAAGTTGATTTATTTCACTAATTCCATTCAAGAAGTGAAACTTGTATAATGTATACATTCATTCCACACAGACTGATATATTTCAAGTGTTTATTTCTTATAATTTTGATGATTATAACAGACAACTAATGAAAACCCCAGTATCTCAGAAAATTAGAATATTGTGAAAAGGTTCAGTATTGAAGAGATCTGGTACCACAGTGTAATCAGCTAATGAACTCAAAACACCTGCAAAGGCCTTTAAATGGTCTCTCAGTCTAGTTCTGTAGGCGAAACAATCATGGGGAAGACTGCTGATTTGACAGTTTCCAAAAGACGACCACTGACACCTTGCACAAGGAGGGCAAGACACAAAAGGTCATTGCAAAAGAGTCTGGCTGTTCACAGAGCTCTGTGTCCAAGCACATTAATAGAGAGGCGATGGGAAGGAAAAGATGTGGTAGAAAAAAATGTACAAGCAATAGGGATAACCGCACCCTGGAGAGAATTGTGAAACAAAACCCATTCATAAATGTGGGGGAGATTCACAAAGAGTGGACTGCAGCTGGAGTCAGTGCTTCAAGAACCACTACACACAGACGTATGCAAGACATGGGTTTCAGCTGTCGCATTCCTTGTGTCAAGCCACTCTTGAACAACAGACAGCGTCAGAAGCGTCTCGCCTGGGCTAAAGACAAAAAGGACTGGACTGCTGCTGAGTGGTCCAAAGTTATGTTCTCTGATGAAAGTAAATTTTGCATTTCCTTTGGAAATCAGGGTCCCAGAGTCTGGAGGAAGAGAGGAGAGGCACAGAATCCACGTTGCTTGAGGTCCAGTGTAAAGTTTCCACAGTCAGTGATGGTTTGGGGTGCCGTGTCATCTGCTGGTGTTGGTCCACTGTGTTTTCTGAGGTCCAAGGTCAACGCAGCTGTATACCAGGACGTTTTATAGCACTTCATGCTTCCTGCTGCTGACCAACTTTATGGAGATGCAGATTTCATTTTCCAACAGGACTTGGCACCTGCACACAGTGCCAAAGCTACCAGTACCTGGTTTAAGGACCATGGTATCCCTGTTCTTAACGCTCTGGTTGTGTTCGGATTCCTGTCACACTTGTGGTGTTCCCGGTCAAAAATGACCGGACTCCAAACAATTGCTTATAAATCTGTAAATATGCTATATTATCACCAAATATTGGATTCAATCTTTTTGTCAACTTGTTTTCTTTCATTTAGGACTGGTTTTGAGTTTCTATTTGCATCTGATTAATCGTAGGCCTCATTTATCCGAAAGTAGGCAAAACTGTACAAAACTGCACAAAGTTACAAAATGGCTGGCCATTGAAAGTGAATGGGGAAGAATGAAAGTAAAAGAAACAACTAGTGTTCAGGAGCATTTTGTGCTTGCAAACATAAATGCCTTGGACCTGTGTGTGTATAGATTCATGTATACTCACGCTATCTCACACAAACTATTGTGAGTATTATATTTATTTCATCCTACCTTGGACCGCATACAATATGCTTTTATGATAACTCTCTCTGTGATAAACCTCTCACACACTCACACGCTCAGACTGCCTTGTCTTTAGCTTAGGTTTTGAGGCTTTCATGTTCTCACAGAGTAGATGAAAGTTTACAAATAAAAAAACAGAGCAAGCTTCAGCTTGTTGTTTCATAATATTGCCTCTTTGACAGTGTCAGTGTGCAGGATATATAGAACTAAAATAACAGTTTTGGTTTGTTGTTCCATGAAATGTTATAATGCAAATAATCTTAATGTGTTCTTTTTTTGTTTGTCACAATGGTCAGATTTAACAGGAACAGCATAAGTGTTACTTTGTGCTCCTTTTCAGAACATAAAATCATTTCAAAATAAAGATCCTGCTTTTTGTGATCTTCCCCATTCACTTTCAATGACTGGCCATTTTTGATGAGTGTGACTTTGTGCAATTTTGTACAAAATAAAAGCATTTAAAAGCAAACTTCCTGATTAAACATTGAAGCACACTAGTGTGAGAAACAGTCCGGTCATTTTTGACCGGGAACACCACAGGTGTGACTAAGTGAAATAAAAGCAACAAGAAGTTACGAAAATCTGAAAAAAATTTCTGAGATGTACTTATAACCCTGTGTGAACAAAGTCAGTAAGTTTGAGTCCAATGCGATAATGTTAACTATTATTTCCAGGAAAAAGAAAATCTTTTTCTCAATTTGACCTGAACACAACCAGAGGGTTAATTGGCCAGCACTCTCGCCTGACCTTAACCCCTTAGAAAATCTATGGGGTTTGTGAAGAGGAAGATGCGATATGCCAGACCCAACAATGCAGAAGAGCTGAAGGCCACTATCAGAGCAACCTGGGCTCTCATAACACCTGAGCAGTGCCACAGACTGATCGACTCCATGCCACGCCGCACTGCTGCAGTAATTCAGGCAAAAGGAGCCACAACTAAGTATTGAGTACTGTACATGCTCATACTTTTCATGTTCATACTTTTCAGTTGGCCAAGATTTCTGAAAATTCTTTCTTTGTATTGGTCTTAAGTAATATTCTAATTTTCTGAGATACTTTCTTGAATGGAATTGGTGAAATAAATCAACTTTTTGAAGATATTCTAATTATATAACTAGCACCTGTATATTGTTATATTCTCTTATATAGCCTTCAAAGATGTTGATGCCGATAGCTTTGTGGGCAGCTGTCACGAATCTGGTCGGTGTCCTGCTGTCCGCTCACCACCAGATGTCACCCTCACCTTATCACTCACTGACTGTTACATCACACCCCGGACTGCATCTCCCATCCTCCACCGCACTGATTGCGTCAGCCCCCGTGACCAATCAGGCTTTCTATAAAGCCCCGGTCCTTCCCAGTGCTCTTCACGGATTGTTGAATCGTTGTATTGTTGTATTCCTGGTTCCTGTTCCAAGTTCCTAGTTGCTGGTTTTTGATCTCTCGCCTGTTATCTCGTTATCGTCTGTCTAGCCGCCTGCCTTTTTTCGGACTATCGCTCGTCTTCCTGGACTATTCTCTCGTCTCGCCTCCTACATTCCTGTTTGCTGTTGTTTGACCCTGCCTGCACGACCATGTAATAAAAGCTTGCAAGTGGATCCGCTCGCCTCACGTCTCTCACTCCGCGTAACAGAACAATCCGTCACAACAGGATCCAGCAGCTTCACCCCCGGACAATCTTTCGATATGGACACTGACAGAATTCTTTGCAGAATCAAACAAGGACCGCACACACTTGATCAATACATCCGTGAGTTTCTTTCGATTGCCAACTATTCCACTCTCCCGGACTGTATAAAAATTGAGATTTTTTGTGACGGCGTGAACCAGCCCCTCCGTGCGCAACTGAGACGCAAGGGCCCGCGCTCGTCACTGGAGGCATTTCTGAACTCTGCGCTGTTGTGTGTGGGTTCGCCGTGCACCGTGGGGGTCGCGCAGAGGGAACGCGACAACGCAGTAATGGCGCCCGCGCGTCCCACTCGCAAATTGGCGGTCATGCCGGAGCACGATCCCACAAACACGTTTGCCGCCTGGATCGCTCGTGAAATGGCGGCCGTGCAGGAGCGCGCTCAAGCTATGGCGGCGACTGCAGTGCCCGTTCACAAGATGGCGGCAGCGCCGGCGCGCACTCACAAGATGGCGGCGACGGCGGAGCCCGTTCACAAGATGGCGGCGGAAACAGAGCTCCGTCACGTCACAGCTGCCATACCAGAGCTATATGGAGTT
>NW_026128564.1:0-8190 GCF_022985175.1 Labeo rohita
TCGACTTCTACTTCTTCGACTTTTTCTATGGCTTCTGCCTCTTCGACTTTTTCTTCGACTTTTTTCTATGGCTTCTTCTTCGACTTTTCTTCGACTTCTTGACTTCTGACTTTCTATGGCTTCTGCTTCTTCGACTTTTTTTTCGGCTTTCGACTTTTTTTCTTGACTTTTTTCGACTTTTGGCTTCTGCCTCTTCGACTTTTTCTTTGACTTTTGCTTCTTCTTTTTTTTACTTTTTTATGACTTCTGCCTCTTTGACTTTTGCCTCTTCGACTTTTTCTATGGCTTGCCTCTTTGACTTTTTCTTTGACTTTTTCTATGGCTTCTGACTTCTTGCCTCTTTGACTTTTCTATGACTTTGCCTCTTCTTCGACTTTTTTCTTGACTTCTACTTCTTCGACTTTTCTATGACTTCTGCTTCTTCGACTTTTCTTCGACTTCTTTTTCTTGACTTCTTGCCTCTTTCGACTTTTCTTCTTTGACTTTTTCTATGACTTTTCTCTTCGACTTTTTCTATGACTTCTGCCTCTTCTACTTCTTCTTTGACTTCTTTCTCTATGGTCTTCGACTTTCGACTTTTTCTTGCCTTCTTCTTTTTCTTCGACTTTTTCTTCGACTTTTCTATGGCTTCTGCCTCTTCGACTTTTTCTTGACTTTTCTTCTGACTTTTCTGCTTTTTTGACTTTTTCTTCGACTTTTTGCTTCTTCGACTTTTCTTGACTTTTTCTTTTTTTTTCGATGGCTTTTTCTCTTGGCTTCTTGCTTCTTCGACTTTTCTTGACTTTTGCCTCTTTCTTTGACTTTTTCTATGGCTTCTACCTCTTTGACTTTTTCTTCGACTTCTACTTCTTCGACTTTTTCTTTGACTTTTTCTTGACTTTTTTTATTCTTTGACTCTTTTTTTTCTGGCTTCTGCTTCTTGACTTTTTCTTCGACTTTTCTTTCGACTTTTTTGACTTTTTTTCGACTTTTCTATGACTTCTGCCTCTTCGACTTTTTCTTCGACTTCTACTTCTTCGACTTTTTCTATCTGAGTACATCGGGTGTTATGGGAAGTGTTCCCGGTTCCGGTTGACCTAATTAGTGCAGCCTAACAATCCTTTAATGGATTTGAATAATAGAAATGTGTTAATGTGTTATGTGTAAGCAAGGTTAAAGAGATGGGTCTTTAATCTAGATTTAAACTGACAGAGTGTGTCTGCGTCCCGAACAGTGTTGGGTAGATTGTTTCAAAGTTTGGGTGCTAAAATGAAAGAGAAAATGATCTGCCGCCCGCGGTTGATTTGGATATTCTAGGTATTATCAAATTGCCAGAGTTTTGAGAACGCAGCGGACGTGAGGGACTATAATGCGATAAGAGCTCGCTCAGGTACTGAGGAGCTAAACCATTCAGAGCTTTATAAGTAATTAGCAAGATTTTAAAATCTATACCATGTTTAATAGGGAGCCACTGCAGTGTTGACAGAACCGGGCTAATATGATCATACTTTTTGTTCCAGCTGGAGTTTGTTTATTAAGCGAGCAGAACAGCCACCCAATAAAGCATTACAATAATCTAATCTTGAGGTCATAAATGCATGAATTAATGTTTCAGCATTTGACATTGAGAGCATAGATCGTAATTTAGATATATTTTTGAGATGGAAAAATGCAGTTTTGCAAATACTAGAGATGTGGTTTTCAAAGGAAAGATTGCCATCAAATAGCACACCTAGGTTCCTAACTGATGACGAAGAATTGACAGAGCAGCCATCAAGTATTAGACAGTGTTTTAGGTTATTACACGCTGAGGTTTTAGGTCCAATAATTAACACCTCTGTTTTTTCAGAATTTAGCAGTAAGAAATTACTTGTCATCCAATTTTTTAACTCAACTACACAATCAGTTAGTTTATCAAATTGGTATGTTTCGCCGGGCCGCGAAGAAATATAGAGCTGAGTATCATCAGCATAACAGTGAAAGCTAACACCATATTGCCTGATGATATCACCCAAGGGTAACATGTAAAGCGTAAAAAGTAATGGCCCTAGCCTGAGCCTTGCGGTACTCCATACTGCACTTGTGATCGATATGATACCTCTTAATTTACTGCCACGAACTGATACCGGTCAGATAAGTACGATTTGAACCATGCCAATGCACTACCACTAATGCCAACATAATTTTTAAGTCTGTTTAAGAGAATGTTGTGGTCAACCGTATCGAACGCAGCACTAAGATCCAGTAGCACTAACAGAGAGATACAACCACGATCGAATGATAGGAGCAGATCATTTGTAACTCTAATAAGAGCAGTCTCAGTACTATGGTACGGTCTAAAACCTGACTGGAAATCCTCACAGATATCATTTTTCTGTAGGAAGGAAGATAATTGTGAGGATACAACCTTTTCTAATATCTTCGACAGAAATGGGAGATTCGAGATAGGTCTGTAATTAATTAATTCGTTGGGGTCAAGTTGTGTTTTTTTAATCAGAGGCTTAATAGCAGCCAGTTTGAAGGTTTTGGGGACATATTCTAATGACAGTGATGAATTAATAATATTTAGCAGAGGATCTATGAGATCTGGAAGCAAGTCTTTTAGTAGCCTAGATGGAATAGGGTCTAGCATACAAGTTGTTGGTTTAGATGCTTTAACAAGTTTATACAATTCATCCTGACCTATAGTAGAGAATGAGTGGAACTGTTCCCCAGGAGATCTATAGCGCATCTGATGCGATACTGTAATTGACGGCTGCATGGTGACAATTTTGTCTCTAATAGTATGGATCTTGGAAGTAAAGTAGTTCATAAAGTCATTACTGCTATGCTGATGGGCATAGTCAGTGCCTGTTGGTTCTTTATTTTTTGTTAACTTAGCCACTGTATTGAATAAACACCTACACTGTAAAATCTAATTAGTTGGGCTTACTTAAAAAAAGCATGCAAACCGATTGCCTTAAAAAAACGAAGTAAAGTGAAATAAGAATAGTATGTTGTACTGACAAATGCTTAGTTAGTATAGTTTACTTACACGGGAGCTCTAGTAACTAAAAAGAACTGTAGGGGGTACTTGATCATTTACTTTAGGCTTACACTTGACTTAGTATCACTACTCACTGACTCCCAGAGTGCATTGCGGCATGAATAAATTATGCAATTGCTTTGTTTTACTGTTGTTGTTTTTATTTGCTAATTTTATTTACTGACTTGTGTCAGCAGTAACATAACAAAAAGAGAAAATAAAATAATATAATGGTTATTGTCACAATTAATAAAAATAAATAAAATTGAATTGTTACCATTGTTGTGATTCACATGCTGAATGTTGAAGTTTGTGACTTGAGCACATTACCACAAATATTAAAAGACTGTCTCAACCCAATTAAGTTTCTTAAGGTGTTTATTGAAGAACAACAAAATTGAAAAAGATCATTAATAAATATAAAAAATACATTAGCTAAAGAATTGGAAAGATTTAGCTAATCGAAATATCAGAACTTGAAGGTTACCTTCTAAAAGCAACCAACTTATTACTTTTGTTCCCTTGAAATCAAAAACTATGACTTTATGTTGCATTGCTGCATCAATAGGAAAAAAATTATAATAAGAAAAGCAAAGTTCCAAGTGCCCAACCAAACGGAACATTAATCACTATAATGGTAAGTAAAAAAAATAAAATAAAATAAGACACACCAACAACATTTTACGAAAATCAACATCAATTTATGAAGTCAGCTTATGTGATATTCTCTCAAATTTATAGTTGTATTGAAACAACATTCAAGATGACTTTGGGAAATGAGTGAATGTAACTATGAAAATAACTGCAGATTAACAATTGCCACCTCAAAAAAAAATTGCTTTTCTTCTTCTTCTGTTGTTATTTTGCAAATTAGCAACATATTAGTGCTGCCTCTCACTGGTTTATTAATGTTATTGGTTCCTTTGTGGCTACTTGAATATTTTAAGTAAGCGTCACTCAAAGTAGTAAGTAAACTGTTTTACTCGCTTGAAAGTAGCTGTAACTTAATAAAACCTAGTAAGTATAGCAACTAAGTAAAGATAACTAATTATATCTAAGTAAGGTAAACTATTGGATTTTACAGTGTAGGGTTATGTTTGTTATCTTCTAAAAGAGTCGAAAAGTAATCAGATCTTGCCGATTTTAATCCTTTCCTATACGATAGGGTACATTCACGCCAAGCAGTACGAAAAACCTCTAATTTTGTTTTCCTCCAGCTGCGCTCCATTTTCCGGGCTGCTCTCTTTAGGGCGTGAGTGTGCTCGTTATACCACGGGGTCGGACTGTTTTCCTTAATCTTTCTTAGGCGCAGAGGAGCGACCGTATCTAGAGTCCTGGAAAAGAGAGAGTCAATAGTTTCTGTTACATCATCAAGTTTTTCTGAGCTATTGGACATGCTGAGGAATTCAGATAAGTCAGGAAGATTACTCAGAAAGCAGTCTTTTGTAGTAGAAGTGATGGTTCTACCATACTTATAATAAGGAGTTGATTTTACAGTTTTAGTTATCTGGAGTATACACAAGACTAGATAATGATCAGAGATATCATCACTTTGCTGCAGAATCTCAACGGCATTGACATCAATTCCATGTGACAGTATTAAGTCTAGAGTATGATTTCGACAATGAGTGGGACCTGACACGTGTTGTCTAACTCCAATAGAATTTAAAATGTCTGTAAATGCTGCTCCCAGTGCATCGATTTCATTATCGACATGGATGTTAAAGTCACCTACTATTATGACCTTATCTGTAGCTAACACCAGCTCAGATATAAAATCAGCTAATTCTTTAAGAAATTCTGTATGGTGCCCTGGTGGCCTGTATACAGTAGCAAGAACAAACGTCTTGGGGGATTTAACATTAACACTTGTAGATAATGTTACATGAAGCACCATCACTTCAAACGAGTTATACTTGAAGCCCGCTCTCTGAGAAACACTGAAAATATTGCTATAAATTGTAGAAACACCTCCCCCTTTACCTTTTAGACATGGCTCATGTTTATAACAGTAATCATGAGGGGTAGACTCGTTTAAGATAATGTAATCATCTGGTTTTAGCCAGGTTTCTGTCAAACATAGCACATCTAGGTTATGATTAACGATCATATCATTTACAAAAAGCGCTTTTGTAGAGAGGGACTTGATATTCAAAAGGCCAAGTTTTATCAATTGTTTCTCTGTATTATGTACATTTTTTATTTTTTTTGAACGTTGATTAGATTGTTACTCTTAAATTAGTCTGAACATCTTTTGTATTGTCTAGCTCGGGGAACAGACACAGTCTCTATAGCATGATATCTAGGTGAAAGGGTCTCTATGTGCTGAGAATTAACTGATTTTGGTGACGTGAGGCGGCTAGCAGACGGTCGGATTAGCCAGTCTGTCTGCTTCCTGACCTGGGCCCCAGTTAGTCAAGTGCAAACTCTAAGACTATATGCCATATTACTAGAGAGAAGAGCGGCACCACCCCTGGAGGGATGAAGACCATCTCTTTTCAACAGGTCAGGTCTGCCCCAAAAACTTGTCCAATTGTCTATGAAACCTATGTTATTCTCCGGGCCCCACTTAGACATCCAGCCATTTAGTGACGACAGTCTGCTATGTATCTCGTCACCACGATATGCAGGGAGGGGGTCAGAGCAAATTACAGTGTCTGACATCGTACTTGCAAGTTCACACACCTCTTTAACATTATTTTTAGTGATCTCTGACTAGCGAAGTCGAACATCATTTGTCGACGTGTGCCGACGTGAATAACGATCTTACTAAATTTACGTTTAGCATTAGCCAGCACTTTTAAATTTGCCAAGATGTCAGGCGCTCTGGCTCCCGGTAAACATTGAACTATGGTGGCTGGTGTCTCTACTTTCACGTTCCGTACAATAGTATCGCCAATAACTAGAGCACTTTCATCAGGTTTCTCAGTGGGTGATTCACTGAGTGGGGAGAACCTGTTTGATGTTCTGATCAGAACGGAAGAGCGGTGTTTTGACCCGCGACTATGCCGTCTCACAGTTACCCTGTTGCGCTGCTGCAAAGACGAAGTTACCGGAACCGAACAATGTACGGGACTTTCTGAGCTAGTCGCATCCAAAGCCGTATCTGAAGCTCTCACATTCTTACTATCCTCGATTAAAGTTTGGATGCGTGTCTCTAGTTCTGAAATCTTCTCTGTCAGCCTAACTATTTCCCTGCATTTATCACATGTGAATCCCTCTCTGCCGACAGAGATTGATAAACTATGCATATGACAGGTGGTGCAGGTTACCAGAAAAGGAGAAGCCATTACTCACCGTAGTTGTAGAATGATTTCAACTCACCACTGTTGTTTGATGAACTTGTGAAGAAAAAGCAGGGGGAGAAAGCAACAACGGTTGTAGAGGCAGATAGAAAAAGTAAAAGTAAATGGTAACCTAACCGGCTAACACACTGCAGGCACGCTGTACTCACGGTTGTAGAATAAAAACGAGCGATCAACGAGAGCGAGGCAAAAAGGAAAGCGGTAGTAGACGTGAATAGTCTGCCTCTTCTTCGACTTTTTTCTATGGCTTCTGCTCTTCTTGACTTTTTCTTCGACTTTTTCTATGACTTCTGCCTCTTCGACTTTTTCTTCGACTTTTTTTTGACTTTTTCTTCTTCTTTGACTTTTCTTATGACTTTTTCTTTGACTTTTTCTTCGACTTTTTCTTCTTTTACTTTTTTTTGACTTTTTTCTTGGCTTTTTCTTGACTTTTTCTTTGACTTCTTCTATGACTTCTGCCTCTTCGACTTTTCTTGACTTTTTCTTCTTTTTCTTTTTCTCTTGACTTTTCTTTCTTTCTCTTCTTTTCTTTGACTTTTTTTCTTGACTTCTGCTTCTTTGACTTTTTCTGACTTCTTTTCTTCTGCTTTTCTTTTTCTCTTGCCTCTTCTTTTTGACTTTTCTTTGACTTTTCTTTGACTTTTTTTTCTTTTTTCTTTTCTTCTTGACTTTTTTCTGCCTCTTGACTGACTTTTTCTTTTTT
The DNA here is from genome assembly GCF_022985175.1 of Labeo rohita. Classification (NCBI taxonomy): domain Eukaryota; kingdom Metazoa; phylum Chordata; class Actinopteri; order Cypriniformes; family Cyprinidae; genus Labeo; species Labeo rohita. Next base: position 7,013 of record NW_026128564.1, read on the forward strand.
TTCTATGGCTTCTGCCTCTTAGACTTTTTCTTTGACTCTTCTTGACTTTTTCTATGACTTCTTTGACTTTTTCTTCTTTTTCTTCTTTTTTCTTGACTTCTGCTTCTTGACTTTTTTCTTTGACTTTGCTTCTTTGACTTTTTTTTCTTGACTTTCTGCCTTGACTTCTTTGACTTTTCTTTGACTTTTTCTGCTTCTTCTTGCCTCTTGACTTTTTCTTGACTTTTTCTTTGACTTCTTTGACTTTTTCGACTTTTTCTTTTCTTCTTTTTTCTGACTTCTGCTTCTTGACTTTTCTATGACTTCTTTTTCTTTGACTTTTCTTCTCTTCTCTTTTCTTCGACTTTTTTCTTTCTTCTTTTTCTTCTTGACTTTTTTCTTTGGCTTCGGCCTCTTTGACTTTTCTTTGACTTCTTTTCTTGACTTTTTTTCTATGGCTTTTCTTCTTCGACTTTTCTTCGACTTTTTTTTTTTCTTTGACTTCTTTTCTTCTTTTTTCTTTGACTTTTCTTCGACTTTTTCTACTTTTCTATGAGCTTCTGCCTCTTCGACTTTCTTGACTTTTCTTTGACTTTTCTTTTGACTTTTTTCTTTCTTCTTCTGACTTTTTTTTTGACTTCTTCTTTTTCTTCGACTTTTTCTTTTTCTTTTTGACTTTTGCTTTTTCTTTGACTTCTATTTCTTCGACTTTTTCTATGACTTCTGCCTCTTCTTTTCTTTTTCTTCTTTCTTGCTTTTCTCTTCGACTTTTTTTCTTGACTTTTCTATGGCTTCTGCTTCTTCGACTTTTTCTTCTTCTCTTCGACTTTTTCTTCGACTTTTCTTTGACTTTTTCTTTGACTTTTTCTTTTCTTTTTTCTTCTTCTTCGACTTCTGACTTTTTCTTGACTTTTTCTATGGCTTCTGCCTCTTTGACTTTTTCTTGACTTCTACTTCTTCGACTTTTTCTTTGACTTCTTCTCTTCGACTTTTCTTGACTTTTCTCTTCTCTTCTTCTTTTCTTTTCTTCGACTTTTTCTTCTTTGCCTTCTGACTTTTCTCTTCGACTTTTTTCTATGACTTCTGCCTCTTCGACTTTTTCTTCGACTTCTGCTTCTTCGACTTTTTCTTCTTGACTTCTTTTCTTTGACTTTTCTTTGACTTTTTCTTTGACTTTTCCTATGGCTTCTGCCTCTTCG
>NW_026128565.1:0-8188 GCF_022985175.1 Labeo rohita
GTGGTGGTGATTCAGGCTGATTACAGGTGAGCTTTAAGGAACCAGGTTCTCTACCGCCATCTAGCGTTGAGGAGTATGGGCCGATACCGCAGCGCCCCCTGGTAGCTTGGAGGACGTGACAATGTGCTGAGACATTACAAAAACCAAAAACAAAACAACAAATTTAAATACAATGGCAAATCTAAACACAAATCAAGTCGGAAAACACAATGACAAGTGTCAAAATGGAAAAAGTAGATAAGGAATACAAAAGGTATACTTTTTTTCTGACTGTCAGTCAAGATGTACAGAAAGTTAAAGAAATAATTGTATGACCAGCTTTGTTTCTTGTACATGTGTGGACTTCTGTGTTCCCTTTGAACTTCTTTTTTTTTTTTTTTCAGTAGAAAAAACCTTTTAGTTGGATTATCTGTTTACACATAGTGCACATCCATCAGACAAAATGACAAAGGAAACCAGTCCCATACTGTAAGTGGGAGAGTAAGGACAGTGAAGGTTCCATTTTTTTCAAGTTTGGCATATAAAGCAAATATTCACTTTATTCCGGTTTACTACTTATGCATATTATAGAGTCAATTGGATAAATTATGCAGCTATAATTTTGTGGGTGTGTTGGTATGGATGTCAGAATGTGGTTTGTATGTATGTCATAAATACATTTTTTGTGTGTTTGTGTGTGCACACCTGTAATATCTGAGAGAAAGAAATTATACTGTACTGTGAATCACAAATCCCACTGCTTTGAATGCCAGCGGAGCTTTGCTGGAATCTAATGGGAAAAGTTTGAAAACTCCACCCAAACAAAATCTTACTAAAAGTTCATTTTTTGAGATATCAACCTCAAATTTGGAACACAACTTCTTGAGATTTTTGGCTTTTTTGATTTTTTTTTTTTTTTTTTTTTTTTTTTTTTTTTTTTCAAATTGTTTTATAAAATATATATTTTATATAAAAAATATTGCTCATAAATCATTTTTAAACTTAAACCTGTATAACTTTTTTGGTTTTTTTTTTTGAACTTTTTTTAACTTCAACAATAATCTGCCAAGGGTCTTTTTAAAAATAAAACCAAACTTAAGTCTGTACTCCCAGGCTTCAAATTTTGATGAGAATTTTTTGACATGGACAATTTTGTCCACTATGAACCTATGTGTAACTTTTTTAAATTGACGCACAAGGGTTAAACAAAAATTAAATGTTCAAAAAATGGAAATAAAGTGTCTGACAGGTATTTTATAGTGGGAATAAAGTGCCTAATGTTTATTTAATAGTCCTTCTAATTGATCAGACAGGCTGACAGATCAATCATGTGCAGCTCATATTTTCTCCATTTTCAAAACCATGACTCTCTTCATGGAGCTTCACAGGTTAAACATGGTTAGGGTTAGGAAGTAGGTGTAGGAGTGGGCTTTAGTGAAAGCCACAAGTATGGTCCCAATAAGGCTGCATTTACTATAATAAATATAATCATAAACAATGAATGTGTTATTACATGGGGCAGCAGGGTGGCTCAGTGGGTAGCGCTGTTGTGTCACAGCAAAAAACCCCCCGCTTTGAGTTCCCGAGCCAGGAGGCCTTTCTCAGCCTTATGTGGGTTTTCTCTACAATCCAAAAACATGCAGCAGGTGAATTTGACAGTATAAATGTCTCACAGGTGTGAATGTGTGTGTCTGTTTGTGAGTCCTGTGATGGACTGGTCATCCGTTCAGGGAGTCCCTCACCTGTGACCTGAGACACTGGGATAGACTCCAGCCCCCCACAAACCTGCAGAGGATAAAGCAACTTGAAAAATTGATGGATGTTATTATGTAATGTTTTTTTTTGCAATATACAAACAATATCTCTCAATGCAGGTGATCTCAGATTTTACTATCCTTTGTGATGAAGGAGAAACCTGTAAACAGTTTTGTGTTCTGTGACATTTTAAACCTCAGTCCATTGATCCATCAAACATTGATTTGTGCTCTAAGTTTGTATACAGTTAAACTGATCTGATCTGAGAGAGTGAAGAGTGTGTCATTGTTCTCTACAGGTTGTTTAATTGTGGTGTCACAGATGAAGGTTGTGCTGCTCTGGCTTCAGCTCTGAGATCAAACCCCTCACACCTGAGAGAACTGAATCTGACTGGGAATAAACTAGGAGATTCAGTGAAGCTGCTTTCTGATGTACTACAGAATCCTCACTGTAAACTGGAGTTACTGTGGTAAGATCCAAAAAATCCATTCATAAAAAAACAAAATATTTATATATAAATATATGCTACAGAATTAAGACTTTTTTTTATGTACAGTGAATTATGAACAATTTTGCCATTACAAATGCCATCCATGTATTCCATTTTCTTGAATCAAAGTCACATAAACAGTTTTTAAAAGTTATCACTAAAAAACATTTTGCACATTTTTAAAGCAGAGTTCACAACTAATTCATAAATTTAAAACTAGGCTGTCAAACGATTTATAATATATGCATACTAAATAATGTTTAAGTTTGCTTAATATATGTGTTTTGTATAATTATGTATATATACATACACACAAATTCATGTATATATTAAAGAGAAATATGTTATGTACAAAATATTTGTATGTTTGTGTAATAGAAATGATAATAAATACATATATTTTTAAATATTGTTTAAATATATACATGAATGTGTTTGTATTTTTATATACATAATAATTATAGTACACTTAGGCAAGTGCATTTAGGCGAACTCAGACTTTTATTATGTATGCCATTAATCACGATTAATCGTTTGACAGCCCTATTTAAAACCAATGATTGGTTACAAGGAAATGGTTTCAAACCATATTTTTGAGACTGTCTTTGGTAGACTGCAGTTTTAAGGAGAAAATACTCAGCAATAGTGTTGACTGATGAATTTGTCTCATGGTTTGTCTTTAAGCATATTTAAAACACCAGATAAACCTGTAAACAATGTTAAAAACTTAAAAGATTTTCACCACAGGGATCTTTAAATACTGTATGTTAAATTTAGATGCTTTATGATCGAATTTTGTGTTCTGTGACATTTTAGACCTCAGTCCAATTATCCATCAGACATACTGATTAGTGCTCTAAGTTTGTACTTTATCTTTAGTAATGGATTCACAACTGATCTGATCTGATCTGAGAGAGTGAAGAGTGTGTCATTGTTTTCTACAGGTTGATTGATTGTGGTGTCACAGATGAAGGTTGTTCTGCTCTGGCTTCAGCTCTGAGATCAAACCCCTCACACCTGAGACAAATGAATCTGTCGTGGAATAAACTAGGAGATTCAGTGAAGCTGTTTTCTGATGTACTACAGAATCCTCACTGTAAACTGGAGACATTGTGGTAAGATCCTCAGTAAAACATCCTTTAATGTCAATTCTAAGAATGCAATCAGCAATGTTCAGTAAACACAGTAAATTCAGCAGAAATGACTCTAAGTTCATTTCATTCATTTCTGTTACATCACATGCTTTGCTTATGATAGTCTGATCAATAATGAACTTTCAGATAATGTGAAAAATAGTAATCCAGGGAAGATGTGACTAAATGCAAGGATGAATCTCCCAGAGAGTTTTAGATTTTCACAAACAGAAACTGAATGTGTTTAGTTTTAACTCAACTGCACAATGAACTAGTGGAAAGTTTAATCAATTCAGTGTTTTTGCCTCAATACTGATTCTGAAACAACAAGCAGTGTTTTTGTTTTATTTATAAATTTATTTGTTCCAATACCATTTATCATTTTCTTGTTCACTAATTTCACAATCAGCTAACTCAGACTAAATTATGTCAAAATAAAATAAAAAATAAATGGAAAAATATGTATATTAGCAAAATCTATGAAAAATATCTTAAAACAGGTTACCGGATTATGACTCAGAGCTAAGCGATTTAGACATATTCAAAGACTTGAAATTGTTTGCGGGGTTTCTGAGTATTTTGAACTGGCAATTTTGCTCTAGTGTCCTGCATTACAAACCATCCATGTTATTCCAGCCTTATTGAACCAGCTAATCAGTGTCTCCAGGATCACTAGAAAGTTACAGGCAGGTGAGTTTAATCAGGGTTGGAGCTAAAACAAAACAGTGATCCTCCAATTTTGATCCCATTTTTGCTCATTTATCTATCCTGAGAAAAGCATTATTTAATTAAAACAAAGTTAAAATGGGGGCGGATCACCAAAGACAATTAAGATGGGGGTAAACAAGGGATGAGCCAGAAGAAAAGGTCACATGACATGATGTCAGTGCATGTGTACAAAAGTTCACAACACAATTTATACATTAAAACTATTGAGAATCTTTATTGATGTTCAACAGATGAGTCCAAACATGACACAGTGATCAAGTGTTTGATCACAAGAGTTAATAAATGAGATGTAATGGGGAACACGTGGCTCCTGTGAAGCAAATGTCCTCCTGTAGGTGTTTATTAGAGGTGCGAGTGACTGTTTCTCCAGACAGATCCGTCCTTATATCACTATGAAACAATATCTCACATTCAGCTCTGTGTGTCTGTTCAGTCCTGAAGCACATGACAGTTTCAAACAGCACCACTGAGCATCACATGCATAAATCTCATTCTATCAGCAGCAGTTTGTGGCAATGCTTGTCATTATATCTCCTCTCCTGCTCTGAGACCAGAGTCAATAACAAACTACAGACACTTCAACTACAATTCACATTGTGTCATTGTTCTCTACAGGTTGTGGGATTGTGGTGTCACAGATGAAGGTTGTGCTGCTCTGGCTTCAGCTCTGAGATCAAACCCCTCACACCTGAGAATACTGCATCTGTATGGGAATAAACTAGGAGATTCTAGTAGGAAGTTACTCTCTGATCTGAAGGATGATCCACATTATAAACTGGAGACTTTATACTGTTGTGAGTGTTTGTTTATTTAAAGTGTGTAATTGGAGAATATAAGATAATAATTCAGCTCCACTTTAGTCTCTGCACTTTAAACTGTTTTTAATTCTGTGATGTGACTTAGTTATGAATATATGAATATTTTAATCTCTTACAGAGTCTCTAAGTGATAGTAGTTGTTGATCATTCACTGTTATTAATCTGTAATATGAATATACTGTTTTTTTCTGAAATGGATCTGCTGATGTGATGTGACAGCAGTAATGTCTCATACTCATATGTGACTGTCTGTGTGTTTTATTGTAGACTCTCAGTATTTAGACGTCAGTCCAGTTTCCTCAGGATCAGCTGATGGTGAATAAGGAGCCGCTACAGAGACGTCACAGTCACACAATCAACAGAGACTGTGTGATTTGGGGGCCACAAAAAATGAAGGGATGTTAATTTCAGTTCATTTCCTGACTGACTCCCAGTGCTCGTTAACCAATCATTGACCATTAACTGACAAAATTTGAATGTTACATTAGATTTAAATTAAATTGGAATCAATAAGTTTATGTGACCCAAACATTTCTATTCATGCAGAATGAGAGATATAGGTATGTTTATCTGTAATATTTATAACAAATAATTTTGAAGCTGCTTATATTTTCAGAAGTATTATTTTTGCTTTGTTCTGAATAGCCTACCTGTAAAATTTAAAGGATTTGTTGACCATTTTTTTTTCTTCAATGCAATTTTGACTGTGTATAGCAAATGTTTTAAAAATAGCTTGGGAGGAAAAAAAATAAGTTACTTTCATTGCATTTCTTCCCTAGATACTTTTTAAGAACTTCAGTGTAACATTAATGGGTAGCTTAATGTAAAACATTGTCATTATTTCAATGTACATTGTGTAAAAGACAAATTCATTGTTTTATACAGATAGCAGATAATAGGTTTAATATAAAATAAACTATAGTAAATGGCACAGCATTTGTACGCACTGATTTGGTTATGTGGATGTCACTCCTGTGGGGGTCTAAACACACACACACACACACATTTGTTTTTGTGAATTGTGGGAACTTTCCATAGACTTCTATAGATTTTATACTGACCAAACGATATTGTCTATCCCCTAACCCAACCTTAACCCTAAACCTAGCCCTCACAGAAAACATGTTTGCATCTTTACACTTTCAGATAAACATCATTTACTATTTTTAATCATTTTTTAACATTGTGGGGTCCGCAGGCCGGTCAGGTTTTACTATCCTTGTGGGGAGATTTGGCCCCCACAATGTAGCAAAAACAAGTACACACACACACACACACAAAATGTTTTTTCAGTGGTTATTTTTGGTGGTTGAGGTGCTACAGTATATAGCACTGCTCCCATAATAAAGAACCTGTTAAGCCCAGTATGGTTCTTCAGTGGTTCTTTGGGGTTTTTGAGGTGCTTTATAGCACCACTGCCATACAAGGAACCCATTAAAAGTGAAGTCCACTTCCAGAACAAAGATTTACAGATAATGTACTCACTCTCTTTCTTTCTTGTCATAAAGAAATTGTTTTTTGAGGGAAAACATTTTAGCATTTTCTCCATATAATGGACTTCTATGGTGCCCCGAGTTTGAACTTCCAAAATGCAGTTTAAATGTGGCTTCAAACGATCCCAAATGTGATTGTAAACGATCCCAGCTGAGAAAGAAGGGTCTTATCTAGCCAAATGATTGGTTATTTTCATAAAAAAATAATACAATTTTATACTTTTAAATGTCAAATGCTGGTCTTGTCTTACTCTGCCTGGACTCTGTTTTTGTTCTGGTTCATGTCAGTTAGGGCATGTCGAAAAATTCAAAATCGTCCTATATTGCTGTTTTACCTTTTTTGTTAAAGGTGTTTGATCTTCTTTGCATGTTCACTTTGCAAAGACTGTGTCGGTACTTCTGCAGTGATGCAGGATGATTTTGAAGTGATTTCTGAAGTGGAAGAAAATACGATTGGAGTTTTTCGACATACCCTAACTGTCTTGAACCAGAATACACAGAGTTCAGGCAGAGCGAGACAAGACGAGCATTTGAGATTTTTAAAAGTATTTAAATTGTATTTTTTAATGAAAATAACCAATTGTTTCACTAGATAAGACCCTTCTTCCTCGGCTGGGATCGTTTGAAGCCACATTTAAACTGCATTTTGGAAGTTCAAACTCAGGGCACCATATCAGTCCGTTTATGGAGAAAAATTGAAATGTTTTCCTCAAAAAACATAATTTCTTTACAACTGAAGATCATGAACATCTTGGATCACAAGGGGGTGAGTAGATTATCTGTAAATTTTGTTCTGGAAGTGGACTTCTCCTTCAAGCCCCTGTGTAGTGTCTCTCAGTCTCTTAGTTTAGTTGGGGACATGATTTAAAAATGTCATTAAAATACAGTTTTTTCCTGAAGATAACATGGATCTCAACCTTTTTATGTACACAGAAAAGCATAAAAGTGATTTAAAATGGCCATTGTAATAAATTCCAATTCATAGGAAACATAAGTGGAGTAATATATCTAAAATCTAAGGAGGAGAATGGGCTTCCTCTAATTCTACATAGCACCATTTGACATTTTAAAGATAGAGGAACCACTTTAAGTGCTATATAGCACCTTTGATTACAAGCCAATGTTCCACCTTTAGTACTATTCAGCAACATTTTTTTTTTTTTTAGAGTGTACACAACCGTTCATCAGCTTAAATCTCTAATGCATAAAGCAACTGAACAGGTCTTCTTAACACAGTCTCTGTCAATGTGCAAACAGCACAGGATCGAACTTTGCCATCTCTTCTGTTTCAGGTCTAGCATATCATATTTTCTTCAGCAATTCCACAGGTTGATCATGAGCCGGTTTCTGCATCTCCACCTCCTCGTCATCTCCTCTTTACTCACAGTGGTATGATCAGAGTCTGCTGGAAATGTTTTCCTTATTTTTAAGTTCTGGAATTGTCTAAATAAATAACTTTGCACAGCCCTCTTCTGGAAACAAATCGGAATGGGCTGGAGGAGACTCCAAACACCACCCTCGTCTTCCATAGCACACACAGCTTCTCACTGCTTCCTTCATGGTTCAGTGCAGTTGTTTTTCTCAGCAAGAGTAATCTGCAAGAAAGCTTTTTGATATCTGCTGTCAATACAATCACATGCAGTCCGAATTTTGTTAATATGCTGAGCAGATCTGGATTCAGGTTAGGATCAGTAAGTAGACAGTCATTAGGTGATGGAGAGTCAGTGTCATGTGATGAGGCATCAAACACTACTCTGAGTTTTGTTGTAACCTTGTCTGCACAGAGAACAA
>NW_026128566.1:0-8186 GCF_022985175.1 Labeo rohita
CATCTGAGAACGCCAGCCGCCACCTGGATTTGCTGCACGTCTATTAGTGGAATTACGGTACGGAGACACGAAGCGGCCAAAAAACTGACGTACATCTATATTTCAGCGGTTACAATTCGCTGCAGCCTGTAGCGCGATGACGTATCTGGATCAGGTCAAATACGTACTGGACGTTGTTACGCGCATGCGCGGTGGTTTGTTTTGGCGACGTCATAGACACATGCGCAGTAGCGATCTCTGAATATAATACGCATGCGCTGGTTTAAAGGGACACGCTCGCTCAATATTGTATTGTGATGACATTCTAACCTGTGTATTAGTAGTGATGAATATTAATAAGTAATTATTAATGGATAATATTTACACAAATCTGATGCTTAAGTTGTGATGCTTTCTACACCGATGCAAAATGTTAAAACTAAAAAGTTTTAAATTGCATAACTTTAGAGCTTTTAAACTTAAATTTAATGGATTAAAAGCATAATATCTTTGTCAAGTATTATTTTCAGCAGGATATATACAACATTAAAATGAAGCCATTTTATTCAGGTCATATTTATTGTTGAGTGGAAGCAAAAATGAGTCAAGTAATTGTCTCAATGTCATTTTACAGTTTTTCTCAATTGCTAAAACACTATAACCAATCTTTTGAACTAAAATTTCAAAACCATAATGCCATTTTTCAAACAGCACACCCATTTCCCTGAACTATAAACACTATTCCCCTGCTTTAACACATGAGTCAGATTTGGTGAACTGTTACTGCAAAACTGCACACAAATCCCTACATTTCTCAGTGCTTACACCATGTGGTCATTTAGAAGGCACTAGCATTCAATATTGTTCACTTAAGTCTGCAAAGTTTGAGCTCAATTAGCACACAATTACCCAAGAGGAAACACTAGGAGTCAAAATTTATCACACATCCATCAGAACCTTCGATGGAGATATAAGGGCCAAAGTCAGTTCACAGTTTGTTGCTTTTCTCAGATCAGAAATACAAATTCTCAACCTCCACATCATCTAGTCACTTGTGCACATCATAAAATGTTTCTAATTTACTTTAACAAGTTGCATTACATGTATATAGTTCTCTGTGCTATAGTCTTACCCCTCAAAACATCAAGTCATTAGCTCATTGTATATGTCTTTGCAGTAAATGCTAAATTTTTGATCTAGTTGTCATAAACTGTCAAGCATATTCTACACATTTCTATTAGACTTTTTGTAAATTTGCCATGAATTGTTCAAGTGAATATTGACTTTCACTAATGTGGAGTCTACAGATCAACCAATGATAAAGCAGTTCTCTGAAATAGCTCAAAGGTACATCTCAACATCTCATGAACCTTCAATTGGAAAGCATATATAGACAGAGAACAAGAGTTACAAATTCGGACAGTGGACTTTCTAATTTATATTTCCGCCTTTGCCCATATTTCCTTTTTCTTCTCTATTTCACAATGACTTTGTAATGTATTTATATTTTATTTTATTTTTTTTATGTTGATATATATATATATATATTTTTTATTTTTTTTCCGTCAGACCACTACTAAAAGTGTAACTGTGAATCATATCCGGTCTTTTTCAATCAGTATCAGTATGCGGATACAGTAATATGCAATTTCAAAGACGAAGAGTAGGAGGTGAAAGAGAAAGAGGAGGAGAAGAAGGAGGAGGACGACGACAACAACGTGGAAGAGAAATAGGAAGGGCAAGGGCAAGAAAACAAGCAGTCTTATGTATTTTAGTTGATGCGTGCCAGGGTTGGGTCAGGCATGCAAGAGGATTTTACCCCCGCTGCCTGTCCAGGGCCAATTTAGACTGTAATGTTGAGGCGGTTGCTGCGGCAGAATAATAATTTTTTTTTGTTGTTTGATGTTTTGTGCTGTACTCTACAGTACAATAAATTAAGGATTAAAACACTTGCAATGTGTACATTTGTTGTGTTCATCATCAAAAGTTTTACCAGTTTTCGTAGTATTGTTTTGAATTGATCTTCTCAGTGTGTAAAACTGTGTTGTAGTGTGTGTGTGTTTGAGGGTTTGTGTGTCATGTCTGAGAGCAAAGTTTGTTTTTTTCAGCAAGATTGAGTGGTTTTGAGTGGAGAGCTTCATTTTGACCTGAATATAGTAAGTTCAGGGAATTGAGTTAGAAGTTACGGATTTGTGTTTAGAGTTTCGCAAAAGCGAGGCATAATTTCAAGAAATGTATTTAAGCAATTGAGAAAAACTGTAATTCCAAAGTTACAATAAAATAAGTAATGTAAAAAAACTTGAAATACCAGTACACATTTTTCTACAGTGATCCCAGTGTCAGCAGTGCATGAACATATATGGGGGGGAACAACATTAAAACATTAATAATTAAACATTAGGCTCAATATACAAACCGATCACAGCAGTCAAGCAGTTGTCACTCACTTTTATATTAAAATATCAGCACAACAAACTAGTTGTCCTTGGGGCTATAATGATTGCCGTCACTGATGAAGCAGTCTGCTGAGCAATAGCCGTCAAACTCTTTCACTGCGTAAAACCCACGAAGGATTCTCTTCTTTCCATTTCCAACGTAGCCTGGCGGGAAGTCTTTAAAGAAGTCCCCACACCAAAGGCATTGCGTCAATTTATATGGCACCCGATACATCTCCTTGTGGTCACTGGAGTATGCACTCCAGTTGACAACACCTATTGTAAGAAAGAGATTTAAATTATTAAAAGGTGCAAAGCTTAATGCATTTGCAGTTTAAAAAAAATAGTGTGTAGTGTATAAAGGAAACCTGTCTACTTGTAAAAATATTTAAAAAATAAAATAAAAAAACTTACTGTCAAGCCAGGCAAAATGAGCCTTTTTCCTAAATGATGGCTCACAAACGACATATTTGGAAAACCCGACAAGTCAGAGACAGTCTGAGGATAGCCACATCTCCATCCTCATTGACTACATCCAGCAGGATATTCCTTAGCATCTCAGGTGGCATCTGTTGAAGAAATTATTATTATTTTTTTTTAAAGTAATATTAGTTAATATAAAATACTACACAAAGTATACATTTAACATGTTTTTTTTTAATATAATAATAAAACAGGTAAATATAGGCCTGAAATACCGAACTTTTGTTTACATTTTTGTAGATGAGTAATGAACTGAACTTTTCTTATTACTGTAGCAGGACAGTAACAGCAATGGAAATGTGCATTTTCTCTACAGAGAAAATTGCACTTAACAATCACAAACTCTGGAAAAAAGTAACACAAAAGCACTTATGCTCTGATCAAATTGTATAAATCAAAATAATATTACTAGAGGTAAAATTATACTCACCATCATGATGTACTGCCAATTTTATATGATTCTTCACATGGTTATCTATGGATTGTTGTGATGTTGTTTTGTACCTCTCACAAAAAGGACAGTGGTACTGGTTACAGCACCATGTGCACCTTGAAACTTCTGGCCACTGCCCTTTTTAAAGACATTTGTCTAGAACAAGACAATAACAAATAGTAATCATTAGCTGATCAAAATTAGGTTAATCTTACATTAGCCCTGTAGCCTGTACACATGGTATTATGTACTGATATATAAGATTAAAATGTGAATCCATGTGCGCATCATAAGAGTCATTTCAGCTAAACACTAAGCGTCACGGTTTACCGCTTCGGATACAAAACAATTCACCAGACTATAAATATTGAAACAACAAAACAGTAAATAAAGATCCCAAAGATTAATTACCTACCGACATACAATAACTGTCGTTAATCTGGTCATCCGTGAAGAATCCAAGAGTCGAGTCTGCAGAACGGAGATAAAGCACGTGTGATCATTCACGAACTCCCTACTGCGCATGCGTCTATGACGTCACCAAAACAAACCACCGCGCATGCGCGTAACAACGTCCAGTACGTATTGGACCTGATCCAGCTACGTCATCGCGCTACAGGCTGCAGCGAGGACCTCTTGTTTAAATGTGCTAGAAAACAGGGACAAAGTATTTACAACACGTATATATATTGTTCATTATAGAAGATACAATTATATTACTTTCGAATACATTATACTGTGAAGTTTTCAGAAAAAAATAAAGTTTGTTAAAATACATTCTAACACTGAATGTTTGCTCCTTTTTTTCTACATGCATTATTACAATTTCTTCCGAGTTACCATGAACATTTCAAGAAATTCTTTTTCTGAACAACCATGTCTCTATCTGTGTTCACGATGTTTTAGTGTAGAATTTGTACAGAAAATGAACGGCAGTCTGTCACAATACATTTTATATATTGTATATGCATTGTTATACTGTGTTATATATCCTTCAAAGACATTGTTGCCGATAGTCTTGTGGGCAGCACGCCAACATACAGCGCCGATGTGTTCCGGGCGTCTCGGTTTCGAATCCCGACTCAGGGACCTTTTCAGATCCTACACCCATGTTGCTTCTTGTCATTTCTGATGTGTCCTTTCATAATAATAATAATAATAACGGTAAAAGGCAAAATGTCTTTTATTATTTATTCCAAAAAAGTCTTTAGAGTTAACAGGAAAATTGTACATTTTGACAGAAAATGAAAAGCAAATCTTGGTAACACTTTACAATATGTGTACAAAAATATGCATTAATTCATGCTTAATTAATGCACAGATAATCACGAGTTAATGTACAATTCATGATGAACTAAAGTGACTAAGTAACTAATAGTAAATCCATAACCACAATGACATATTACTTAACAATTAGTTAATAGTTCTGTGCCTCAACAAGTAAAGTCATAACATAACGATATAATGTAACATTTAACTGCTAAAAATGTATTGATTACTTAATCTATGAATCATATAGAATGTTCATTAAAATGATGATGAAAGCCTTTTTTTGTCACATACACTGTTACATGCAGCGAAATTGGACCCCTCCGACCATACACAAACATCACATTTTGGGGGAAGACGGGTCAGTCGAGAGGTAGCATAGAAAATAAAAAGATAAGATACATTAGGAAAAAAGGAGGCGAAAAAACGCTCTGTCCTTCAAGTAGGGCAGTGTGAGATCAGGGGGGAAAAAAAGCCCCAGCAACAAGCACATAAAAACATAAACATAGACATAACATTGCAACGGGGGAGGGGGACAGGGGATGTGGAAGTAGTCCAATGTAGGCAACAGCCATCCGGTCCTGCGGCTAGAGAGCGCTGGTCACAGACCCGTCTACCCACACCGGGGGGGGGTAAAGCACACGAAGGCATGGGATGCTGGGGGAGGCATTGATTGTCTATCTGTAGCTATGTACGTAGGTGTGTGTGCGCTTGTGTGTGTATGTGTAAGCCTGTGGAGTCTGAAAAACCCAGTCCGCAACAGGTGTCCTTGGAACGGGGAGGAGGATTCAGAGCATCTTGAGAGTCTTGTTGTCCGGGGAAAGTCGTTTGTCTCCAGCAACGGCCTTGGCTGAGGCCATCTGGAAGAAGAAGGGGGGAAGCCAAAAGAGAAAAGATCTTTTTGTCAAATTTGGGTGAATATCTGCCAATTTTGTAGATATCTAAAATGTGCCACGTGTCTCCAGGTCCAGGGCCCGTTGCATAGCCGCTAGTTTCTCCATCATGTTTTCCAATTTGTTTTGAACCGCATGGACCGCTTTTACCAGTCGTCGATACAACAGGGCCCCACCAAATCCCATCAGCAGAAACCCGCTTATCAAACTGACAAATATATAAATATCTTCAATATCCTCCAGAGACAGAGGGGCCATGCACATGACGCGCCACTTCGCCCACGATCCATCACGTATCCAGCTGCAAACGTTTCTTCAGGACATCTGGGGTCCCCATAACCCCGGCCTCTCGTCGAGAAGATGGTGTCAATTGCATTCAGAGTCCACGTGATCAATTCCATAATTCCCTTTTTTGTTTGGAGAGCAGGGCAAAGAGAGTCTCAGAGATAGAAGTAACAATGACGAGACAAGAGAAGCCAGAGAGGATATATAGGGGAGGGAGAGGTCAAAGATGTGACCGCCTTCACTGAGAGCAAGAAGAAGAAAAAAAACAAGTTAGTTGCTGATGAAGTGATCATTAATAAATGGTTTAGTTCTTCATTAGTTATGAACTTGTGATTATTTCTGCATTAGTTCAGCATGAATTAATGCATATTTGTGCACACAAATTGTAAAGTGTTACCCAAATCTTCTTAACTACAGTTCTGACCATGTTCTATGTCAATAAGGCAAGAGGCTAGAAGTCTTTTGAAAATGTATTTATTGTAAGAAAGGTCAACAGTCATACAGATTGGCTGTAGAAAACGACAAGCACTTTCATTTTGTATTTATAGAATCATAATGCATCATCAACCCTTTTAAGACATCTATCTATCTCCTCAAAAGAGATTGAGATTCAGTATTTAGAGTGAAAATATACATTTCAAGGTAACAAAATCCCTCATCCAACCAATGAAGTGGTTGTATTACATAACCCCATGCTAACACTTGCTAAACGATTGATGTCTCAGGGCTTGTTCATTCTTGGTACAGAGTCCCTCTAAGATGTTCCCTTACTAATCCCTGGTGCCCTGTTATGTGTTATTACCAAAAAGATAGGAGCGAGGTCAGACTTGCATTCCTCACTGGTTATTTTGCTTACACAGTAAGACAACAATAAAAACCTCAAACTATTACAAGCTTATATGTTTCCGCATTGAATTATAAGTTCACGTGAAATTTTATATTAGTTATTCCTCAAAATGATCATGACTCTTGGAAAATAACTTTTTCAATTAAGAATTAGATTAGCTGATGCTTTCTGCATAGCTACTGCTTGGATGTTTTTGCAGAATTGTATTCAAACAGTGTCCTAGTGTTACTGGCTTACATTTTTGAGATGACACAACATAGCCGCCTTTACTCAGTACCACCTCCAAAAGCTTGAAGGTACGTGCAGACTAGACTGCCACAAGACTTGATGGAAAACTGGAAGGAAAGCGTCAGCACACAGCTGGTGAGTCCTATTTGTGAATATACTGCTGCTTGATCTGCTATACAGAGCCTACAGAAACAAGAAATAATTAATGAAGTGTGCTAGCTATGTGAAAAGGGAGAGAGACCCAAATATACCCAAAAAGTACTTTTGTATCTTTCCAAACTATCTATAAATTATTTATTTATCAACTTACAAGTGCAGGGCATGGGTTTATTTATGCAGGAATATGTGGATTAACGTGGTCTTGTTTTTTACATTCTTATTAATCTTACTTTTTAAAGGTATTCATGCTGGTGCAGGTTTTATCCTGATTTGAATCCCAAGATGAGTACAAACAGGTCAGCATCCATTCAACCAAACAATGTAAAATGCTGTGACATGATATACAGGTGAAGTGTCCAAATAGGACAATGACTGGCTGCTGTGATTTGTGCAGTGAATCTGATTTGATACAAAGCCACTTGCGCACAGTTTTAGTAGCTATTCAGAAGATATGACACTACATAATCCAAAACATTTTAAATATCCATGATTACAGAATGATTACACAATATTTATAATATACAGATTTATTTTTTCAAATCCAACTTCTCATAGTTTGGTCCTAATGTATTGTTTTTGTACAAATCATACTCTGTGTACAAATCATACTCTGTGTTGAACAATGACACCTTAAATAAGAGTAAATATGTTATTATGGCATAATATTTTTCAGTTTAGCAGAAACTTTGACAGCCAATTGGAGAGAGAGATGCAGAGCAGGGTTATGTGAGACATGGTGATGCATTGCCATGTGGATACAATTTAATTTTCAATGTATTTTGATTTCAGAGTCAGCACTTTCAAAATATTTGGAAAGGCAAGTGTTACAGAAAACCCACTTTACAAACATTGCATTTCCCTGTATGAAATGATTGTATTACACATGCACATAACATATTCATGAAACACCCTTTTCTGATGGAGCATGATATATTGCCTAAAAGCATAGTGTCTTTCAATGATTTATTTATTTATTTATTTATTGGTTCTTTTCAAAGGGACGGACGATTTCTAAAACTGTGGAAGAAATCACATTAGCTATTACAAAATTTGCTGGACCTGCAACTAATATAAAGGAGTACAGTGTTTACCATCCTGATGGGTTTTGGAGCAATGTCTGTAAAGATTTGCAAGTGCCAAATACATTATTAAATTGCAAGAAAATTCTTCTGACA
>NW_026128567.1:0-8174 GCF_022985175.1 Labeo rohita
GCTGATTGCGTCAACTCAGGTGACCAATCAGCGGCACTATAAAAGCCCCGGTCTTTCCCCATGCAAGTCACGGACTGTTGTATTGCTGTATTTCCATTGTTAATGTTTCCTAGTTCCTCGTTCCTAGTTCTTTGTTCTCTCGCCCAGCTCCCCCGTTTTTCGACTGTTTGCCGCCTGCCTTTTCGGACTATCTTTCGTTATTGGACTATTCTCTACAATTACCTGTGATATTCCTGTCTGCTCCTGCTTTGACCCTGCCTGTACGACCATGTCTTTGTCACGTCCTATTATTTTTTAATTGTATTTTTAAAATCGAATACTCAAATAAAATCCAGGAATCCATGCAGCCCTACTTCCGAGTTTACAATCCACCACAGCTATTCAAACAGAGTGCTCTGATGTGGAAAATAATAGACAAAAAATAAACAGAAAATAGACTATTACTTTTAAATCATGGTGTTTTTTGATGTAAAAATATTGATACCATTATAAGGGGACCTAAGAGAACAGTACAACATGATAAAAAAAGGCAGTTTATGTCCCCTTTAAAGAAAATATACATTTTAAGCATTTGATCAGCCTGAAACAAATACGTTTTGTTCATGAGCATTATAAGTGAATCACTGAGCCATTAATAGATTTTGTTCAAACCCCTGAATCTTTCTGTTACACCAGTAGGTGGGAACCGGTGAGTGTCTTCGTTTTTTTTTTTTTTAAGATATATTTTTGGTCTTTTTTATTAGAGGACAGATCATAGCAGACAGGAGGTGAAGTGGGAGAGAGAGAAGTGTCTGTGAGTGTCTTCAAGTAAATTACTGAATCATTTTGAACAAATCTTTTGACCGAATGAGTCAATAATTCACTCATGATGTTCAAATACACTCACTTTCCTGGCATACTGGTGTAAGGATGTAACCCACCGAAAGAGTAACTGAATCTTTTGAACGGAATCAAAGGATTTGAGTCACTAGGATTACTCAAATCCTAATCTAATCCATTTTACTAAGTGTTAAGGCTCTTCTAGTAGTAGTCAGGAATTTGGAGTCAACTCTCAGTTCCCGATGGCTCAAAGAACTCCAAGCCTTAACACTGATGCACGTACACTTAACGAAAGAACAAAAATTAAAGGAAGCAGGAGAAAACAGCACATGCAGAGCACTGCTTTAGTGTGTGAACCGTTCTGATGAAAGATGTGAGTGAGCACATGCAAGTCTCTCATCCAGGTGAAATCACACGTCCTCTGTTTCCAATTACACTCTGTCTTTGTGTCAGCATTGGTGGGGGAAAGGTTATGGTATACTAATGGTATACTAATGGCTTAGCATGCATGTATCCTGATGATATTAACAGGTATTGTAGACTCTTTCTCTTAGTCACACCAAGTCATAAATTAAAACCTCTCACCAAATTCACCTCTCAATTATTTCTCATGTAAGTGTTAATCTCGCCCCAGCAGTTTCTCTCAGTTCCTTGGGAGAAATAAAAACAGAACCAAAAGGGGAAAGGTGTTATAAAAATATAGAGCTATAATGGTAATGTGTAAATTAGAAAAGTTTTTTTTTTTTTTGCTTTTCAGACCCCAATAATCTCTCAGTTCCCTAATTTAGAGCCTCAGAAAACTCAATGACCTGAAACTTTTGAATGGTAGTATTATACCGTACCTTTTTTACATTTTGTTTTTATTTTTTTTTTAAAGAAATTAACACTTTTGCTTATCAAGGATGCATAAAATACAGTTGAAGTCAAAAATGGACCTTGCAGAATCCGCAAAATGTTAATTATTTTACCAAAAAAGAGGGATCATAGAAAATGCATGTTATTTTTTTTATTTAGTTCTGACCTAAATAAGATATTTCACATAAAAGACATTTACATATTCCACAAGAGAAAATAATAGTTCAATATATTAAAATGACCCCGTTCAAAAGTTTACATATGCTTGATTCTTAACGTGGTGTTCTTAACGTTCTTAACATTTTTTTATTATTATTTTTTTAATGATAGTTGTTCATGAGTCCCTTGTTTGTCCTGAACAGCTGAACTGAACAGTAACAATCCTTCAGATCTCACAAATTCTTAGTTTTTTTTAGCATCTTTATGTATTTGATCCTTTTCCAACAATGATTGTATGATTTCGAGATCCATCTTTTCACACTGAGGACAACTGAGGGACTCATATGCAACTATTACTGAAGGTTCAAACGCTCACTGATGCTCCAGAAGGAAACAATGCCGGGGGGTGAAAACTTTTGGAATTTGAAGATCAGGGTAAATTTAACTTATTTTGTCTTTTGAGAAACATGTAAGTATCTTCTGTAGCTTCTGAAAGGAGGTACTAAACAAAAAAAAAAAAAGATGATATTTAAGCAAAATAAGAAAAATGTACACATCTTCATTCTGTTCAAAAGTTTACACTCCTGGATCTTAATGCATCGTTTTTCCTTCTTGAGCATCAGTGAGCGTTTGAACCTTCTGTAATAGTTGCATATGAGTCCCTCAGTTGTCCTCAGTGTGAAAAGATGGATCTCAAAATCATATCTTAGTTTGGTAAAATAATTAACATTTTGCAGATTCTGCAAGGTGTATGTAAACTTCAACTGTATATATGAATCCATACTTGTGTGTTTTTCCCTGTGTCAGGAGTGACTGTGACGTGAAATGGCTGGCCAGCTGCTGCAGGCCACCTGCCTCCCCACACAGAGGTGACACAGTAACCGCAAGTCTTCCTGCTCCCACCTGCCCTAACAAACATTCATTAATGACTGAATCACTGTCCCAAATTAGTAGCACACTCCCTCATTAACTGCCCAGGAAAGCAGCTCCCATTAATAAAATCATACAAAGAGGGCTTCAAACTGGTCCTGTAGGAACATATGAGTGCTAACACATCGAGAGATGTAAAAATATGCATCTGATTTTTCAAGGGCAATTACTTGTTCAAAATACCAAGCACAGAGAAGCACTGCAAAAATATGTCCTTTTATGTCCTTAAAGGGATACATCCAAAAATGGAAATTCTGTCATCATTTGCTCACCCTCATGACATTCCAAAGCTTTATGAACGTGTAAAAGGCATTTAAAAATAGCGTCCCACATTTTTTTGTCCATAAAATGAAATTCAACTGTGTCCAATGATGTTTTGGACAAAAACAGTTAAAAAGTCAAGTTTGGAACACCATAAAGGCGAACGAATGATGGCAGAATATTATTTTTTTTTGGTCAACTGTCCCTTTAATAGAAAATCCCAGGACCCTCTGGTGGTTGCACAACATCTTCAAATCTGCATACTGTATTTTTCTTTATAATGCTTGCTCAGATTTACTGTGCTGAATCAGGACTTTGCACTTTGTTGTTGCCTCAGCTGAAATCTGTGACATAAGGTCATAACAAAAAAGTCTCATGAATATCAATTCCTCTTAAATTATTCCTTACATTTCAATTAAAGAAAATGATTCTTGGCATTCTTGCACGTCCAACCCCCATCAGCAATGGATTTTAAACGTCTTCTTCACAAGATAACCGCTTGATGCAAGGCCACTCGACAGTCTGCTGCAATCCTGTTTAGAGTTGAAGTGAGCTTTGGGCCATTGGCTCCTCTGAGTGGAGGACTTGGCAGAGCTTTCGATAGAAATGTGTGAGTGGGAAGTCACTGATAGTGTGAATCCCTTTGTAGTCAACTAGAAGAGCTTTATTGGTAGTGCACACTGACAGCTCAGGGGTGCAGAGTAATTCATTAGTTAAGGAAAATACTTGCGGGTGGGGAAGAGAGTGAGACAGAGGGAAAAAAAGGCTTGGCTGTTCGGTACTACGCCATTAAATTTCATTATATCAAATTCTAGCTCCTCGTTTATCTTTAAATCTGATCCAGATTAAATTGCATGTTGCTGAGATTTATGAACAGTGTTTTCTGAATTCGTTTACCACCTTGCTAAGCAATGTTCAAGAAACCAAATGTCCCCCAAGGCTCTTGATTCAACCGCAAAGCTCAGCTAAGCAGAAATGTTCATGCATTCAGTAGATGTCTAGGCTGATTCTAACAGATGGAAACACAGAAAGGACTTTACAGCCTCATCATTTGTTTTCATACCTGTCTCTCAGTTTAATTAGCAGCGCTAACTGTCCCAGTGTGTTTGGTAGCTGTACAGCTAACCAGATCACGTGGCTTCTCGAGCACCTCTCTAGCTCAATCTGGCAGCTTTGCCACTGGAGATTGAAGGATCAGAGCATCTTAAGTGTGATTTCAGAAGCTGCAGGTGCTTCTGAGGTGAGGACACCTCTGATAGGTGAGAAGTGTCTCAGTCAGGTCTCCTGAACTGTTAGCTAGCACACAAACACAACTCTTGAACAATTCTGTGATGATATTGTGTTCCTCATGTTCTGTGAGACGCTATATTTCAACACAAACTTCAATCAAAAAAATCCCAATATCTTCACAATATCTTCTTTTTTGAGAAGAAGGAAACTCATATGGTACAACTTGAAGGTGAGTAAATTATGACATCATTTTCATTTTTGGGTGAACTATGCTTTTAACCTTGCCCGTTTCTTGTGAGTGAGTTCAGTTAATAAGTCCCATTCATATGCTAAAGGTAAATTTTATCATTTAACTGCACAAAAATCACACATATTGGGCCTCTTTATGAAACAAACATATGAGTCAATTCAGAGTAATCTGGAAACAGGCCTTCCCGAAAACTCTCCTCTGGATTAACAGTTTGTAAACATCAGATTTGATAAACATGTTTATGTTAATAAATTCAAATCATTCTTAAAATGTAGGCTCATTCACTAATAACATAATCCCAGCATATGAACTACAACTACATACATTACTACATACATACAACTACATACATACTACTACCCATTGGAGAATCTGTGAAAATGTGAATTATTTCAACAAAATAGGAGAGATCATACAAAATTCATGTTATTTTTTATTTAGTACTGTCCTGAGTAAGATATTGTACATAAAAGATGTATAGTCATATAGACATATAGTCCACTAGACTAGAAAAAAATGAAATTATTAAAATAACCCCCTTCAAAAGTTTGGGAACTCTTGGTTCTTAATACTGTGTGTGGTTACCTGGATGATCTACGACTGCATTTTTTTGTTTTGTTCTTGTTTTTTTTGTTTTGTTTTGTGATGTTTGTTTATGAGTCCCTTGTTTATTCTTCAGAAAAATCCTCCAGGTCCTGCAGATTCTTCAGTTTTCCAGCATTTTTTGCATATCTGAAACCTTTCCAGTAGTGACTGTGTGATATTGAGATCCATCTTTTTACACTGAGGACAACTGAGAGACTCAAACACAACTATTAAAAAAGGTTCACACATTCGCTGATGCTCCAGAAGGAAACATGATGCATTAAGAGTCAGGGGGCGGAAACTTTTGAACAGGATGAAGATGTCCAAATTTTTATATATATAAAACAGTACTGCAGCAAAATTCAGTGTCATCAGTTTGCCAAATAGAGCACTGAATGTTTTACACACCATTTACACGTGGTAGGATGGAGCTGCACATTTCTTTTGTAACAACTAACTTTTTTAAAATATTACATTTTCATGCATTCAGCATGGCTTTACGAACGATTTACACAAAAATTTGTTCTGCTTGTATTTTATAATTGAGGCTCAACGTTCCTAAACATTAAACAGTAAAGCATGTGCTTGAGATCATACAACTTCATGGGTCATATTTACACAGTGAAAATAGCTATATAGATTCTATTTACACTAAGTGCAAATAGCTACGGATTGTATTTACACTAAGTAAAAATAGCAGTATTTTCCTAGCGATATTCTAATTACATTAAGTGCAAATAGTTAGATATTCTATTTACACTATGTTAAAATAAAAGGATGTTCTGCTATTTATACTACTTATTACTACTTAGTGCCAATTATCTGCACCACAGTATTGTAGTACATTATAAAACAGTATGCAACAATAACATATTGAGTGTAAATTATAATTTTAATTCAAATTATTAAATGGATGTAACCTTATTGGGACAATAAATCCCTCCCTACACCTACCCTAGCCCTACCTGGTACTTTATTTTCAACTTTTAGATAATTTCCTTCCTTTTTATTTAAAATAAATGCCTTCATGAAGTGATTTGAGATTTGAAAAGGGAGAAAAAAAGTTAGAAACACTGGAAACGTTGTTTGATAGTCGTCTTTTCTAGTCTTGACTAGCCCAATCACACATTGGAGGGCGGAGTTATTATAAATAGCTTCTGCCAACAAGGCAGGCTATTTGCACATAGTGTAAATAGACACTCTGTTATTTTAATATGTAAAAAAAGAACTACCCATTAACTCCACTAGGATTCTAAAAATAAATGTTTACAGCTTCATTTAAAATGTATCTGACTTTGTCATTTTCATGTCATGCTGTCATATCTCTGACGGTTATTGTTAAGTATTATATTAAGTCAGTTTTGTTACTGTCAATTGTTTAAATTCAGTTTGGACTGTTTTATTGCGTTCAAAAAAGCAAAATAAAATAAAAAAAATAAAAAATAAAAAAATGTATCTGACTTTCATTTTTACATTTTTTAAAGATGTTCAATAACACCTCATAGTTGCCATAGTGAAGGAAATTATCAACATGAACAAAACCCCTGGAAGCTCTCTGCTTCCACTTCAAACATTTCCTTTCCTCTCCAGGGAAATTCAAAGTGCCTCTGAATAGCAGCACCTGGAGTCGGTCTATGAGGTCAGACTGTGTGGTCAATATCTCAATCAAAGCAAAAGAAAATTCCCCTCGGCTTTTATGTGCATAAAGTGGTTGCTTTTGAGGTGCCAAAAACTTTTCACTCGACAGGGTAGACTAATCAATATCCAGGTCTGCAGACACCGACTGTACAGCTCTCTGAAGAGGCCCGTCGAGTGTCCAAATACAAACAAGGCTTGTCACATAAAGCAAAGCTACAGGTCTATCCGACCCAATTGTGAGATATGGCCCAACTTTGAGGACAAAGGTACTGTAGATAATGGGTAAAGCAACCAAAGAGCTGAATGTTGCTACGGATTCAGAGTAAACAGGGCTGACTAGAAATAGCTCTGCCCAAGAGGGAGTTTCATTGCAGGGCTATGAATGGAAATAGAGGGCGTTTGTGTACAATAGATTACAGTTTCACTGTACAGCCATCACGTGTGTTATTAATAATGTGCATGCATGCATAACAGTGGGTCCAATAATCAGTGAAATGCAAGAAAAGAAGCATTTTCACTAGTAGTCACATATGTATGCATATATTTTTTCTAAATCTTATAACTAATGGTGTTCAAAACAAACCTCTTATACCCTCATATATACACGTACGCATTTATACAGACACATTACTGAATTATTAACACTAAGACAAAAAAAAAAAAAAATAGATAAACCAGTTTACAAACGAATGCACCACACCCTTTAAAGTTATGGAACTGCTTATGTGGAGCAGAAATTACAAATCAAATATAGATGTGGTTGATGCTTCAAACTGAGAACAAACTGAAGAAGCTTATTTGAGGTTCAATTTAAGCCGCCCATGAGATTGACAAAGACAGTGCTGTGGAAAATTGCTGCAAAATATTTAGAGAAGTCCTTGTGTTGAAGCTTTCCTAGGTGCTAATGCTCATGGTTATGTTTTTCCAAGTTTTTAAAATGACTAAAAATTACTTTATTGATATTTGAAATAAATCGAATTGAGAAAATCAAACAAAATCATGAGCCTGCAAAAGACATTTGATCTTGTCATGGCTGATAAAGATATATCTTATAATGTTTAAAATGGAAGTATAAATAAATAAATACAATGTATTTTCACTGTGAGTTTTCTTTTTTAATTCATTGCTGGATTTAGTTTTACATTAGCCTTAATGGACCAGAGCGGCAAAGCTTTAATTTGACTCTGATAATTAATGCACCACTGATTCGCTGTGACCATAAGGGCTTGCACAGCTGACATCCCATTCGCCTTGTATATTTGTGTGTGTATGCATGTTTATTTGGTTTGGCTTGATGCCACTAAGGTCTCCAGATGTGTAGATAATTGGATGTATTTACATCAACAGGCAAATCTTAATGTACGCCATCATAACAACAAGTGTTGCATTGACAGTCTCAGCAGGAAAGTTAAATTATTCTCATGGAGATGAGTGAACTCCTTTTGCT
>NW_026128568.1:0-8174 GCF_022985175.1 Labeo rohita
CTGTTGTATTGGAAGGTGATAGTGTGATTTCAAAAGACAACACAACAACTGTAAACCCTTTTATTCTTTTGTCATTTACTTGATTGCTCAAACAGTGAGAATAAGTAATCATAGGAAAAGGAAATCTAAAAGAATAAATCGTATTTCCTTTTGCACCTATCTACAGTGTATCTTTTTGTGGAAAGCTGCCAGGGAGTAGGGTAGTCTCACTTACTTTATTAGACCCGGGAAGGGAGGGGCATATCAGACAGTATTCTCACATATGCAGTTTACTTCAGGAGGCTACCGTGTAAACCTGAAGCCTACCCTTGTCGATCTTTAGTGTCACAACACAATAAGGTGAGGAACCACATACATACATAAGTGTGTAAAGAGACTAAAAAGCTTGGAGAACAGGGACTAAGATCCTTTCGCTATCCGAACTGCCAGGGCAGCCGTTATTCATTTTCCCCTACACAACGGGCTAAAACTCCCGTTACATAAAGGTACATCACTAAATTAATGAAATCAGTTGTTAATACTGATGTTTGTGCTGTTGTTTTTCCTCCAAAATTACACATTACAAAAGAATTAACATTTTTTAATTTGAAGGACCTGTACCTTCAACAAACAAGCTTTTCTTTAAAGTTTGTAAATAATGTAAACTGACTCCCTGTAATAAATTGTCTCTGCAATTTCAGTGTCAACCACCACTGAACAAACTACTACAACAACCATGAAAACCAGTGAGTAATTGAGTTTGTAAATCAGTTATTCTTACTCCATTCTGAATGTTCTCAAAACGATAATAAATCTTTCAAGCTCATGATTACTGGTCAAACACCAACTACTTTGCATCACCACACAATGCCCTTTCAACAGCTTCAACTGTAATGTCCACTGCTAAAACAACAACATACAGTAAAACAGGTAAGCTACTGATAACACATTTTCTGATTATACTAGATTAAATTTAAGAAATGACTCTGAAGGTTCTTCTTCATTCACTCACAACACAAAACTGCTATGCTAAATATTTGTAAAAACGAAAACAATTTTCTCTCATCATATCATGCAGTATATTAATGTAAAATGAATTTAACAACAAAAATCTACATATAACTTATTTGATTCAGTAAGTTATACGTATAAAGACCCTTATATATATATATATATATAAAGACCCTTTTAATAGACTATAAGAGTACATATGACCTTAAGGGAAAATATTACCACTAATACTACTAATACACATATATTATACCTGAAGGGGTGAAGAAGATATAAAGGTGTTTCTTTGAGGGCACTGCCCCAGTTACAAGCTGTTGTACCCGTGAAAATGTGTCACTAAATTCATCAAACCATTTGTTAATACTGATGTTTATGCTGTTGTTTTCCCTCCAAAACCACACATTAGAAAAGGACTAACAAGATTTTTTTTTTGTTTGGTATGTTCAACAAGCAAGCTTTTCTTTAAAGCTTCATAATAATGTAAAATGACTCTCTATAATGCTGGTAAATTCTCTCTGCAGTTTCAACATCAACCACCACTGAACAAACTACTACAACAGCCATGAAAACTGGTAAGTTTCTAATAATAGCTTTTATGGTTATTCTAGATTAAATCTGAGAAATGATTCCTTTATGAAAACTAAAACTGAAAAAGCCAGTGTGTAGAATTAATATGTTGGATTCAAAAGATCAAAAATAGCTGGGAATTATTTTCAGAGTTTATTGGTACATCAATAACTCATAGTGGTAGCTCCTTAATGTAAGCAGTAAACACTGAGATTTCAACAAAGACAAATCTCATGAATATGCTGCGTATTCAATATGGTTACTACTTGTTTATTTATGAAATTATGAATTTTTATTAACATTCTATCCATTTTTAAACTTTTCCGACTATAGGGCTGTCAAACGATTAATTGTAATTAATTCAATTCTCAATTTAACTCAATTAGTTTGAGGTTGCCTAATATATTTGTGTGTACTGTGTATAATTATTATGTATATATAATACAAATACATTTATGAATATATTTAAGAAATATTTACAAGTATATGTATTTATTATAATTTTTATATAATTTATATTATATATATAAATAAAAAATATTTTTTACATAAGATATTTCTCTTAAATATATACATTAATTTGTGTGTATTTATATATACATAATAATTACACACAGTATAACACATATTAGGCAAACTCAAACTTTTATTTTGTATGTGATTAATCACGATTAATCATTTGACAGCACTATTGCAGACTGAAACAATATGCTTTTAATTGATTTGTTCCTTACACACAATAAAAATAAAAAATCTTTCTCAGTTTTTTGTGCATCACTTAAATTGTCAGGTAAAATGATGTATCTGGAGCATCCATACTAAACATGATAATGCACATGTATTAAAGTGTTGGTTTTGTTTTGACACAGATATATGGTTTATAGTGCCAGTTTCCATTGGTGTTACTATAATCTTGTCTGGACTCATTGGACTCATCTGTCTGTGCTGGTTTGCAAGTATTTTAAATGTCAATTCTTTTATAACGTACAATTTAAAACAATAGAAATTCAATCAAAGTAATGTACAGGAATATAATGCAGCTTACTATTTTTCTAGGTAAAAAAAGAGGAAAAGAGTAAGTATTTTTTTCATGCATTTGATTTAGTAGTCTGTGATGGTTATATTTTTTTTTCTTTCCAGCAAAAAACATTTTTGCAATCCAGGAGCTGTATGTGTAGATGTTTAGCTTTTTATCTGATATATACATGCATTAAAAGATGTAATAAAGATCAATATTTGACCCTTAGCAATAAAATGAGATCATTAAAACGAGATGCGCCCAGTCAAGGAACTGGTATAGTGAGTATCGGTGCATTTAAAATCTTTAAAAGTAACAAATATATTTAGAATAAATCATAGCACATAAGAAAGGAACTTGATCTTAATTATTGTTTGGTATTTAGAGTTATTCTGCATCTTCAAAGACATATTCTCTGATCACTTCCGTACCAGCCACATCTCAGCCCATATCAGGAGGTAAGAGAACCTCATTTTCAGGAAATTATCTCAGATAACTTAAAAAGCACAGTAGCTAACAGATGTCACCAACTAAAACTTATAGTTTGAAACATTGTTCAGTGACCACAGCTTCTCACAGCCATTTCACCCTTCAAGCCTTCAGCAGATCAGTATTACAGGCCACATCTTCTCTTAAAGGAACAGTTCACACCAAAATTAAAATCATTTACAATAAATGTCTCAAAAAAGGTACTGCAAACAACTTGCACTCTATATTCCAAGTTTTCAGAAGTCATACAAAGATCTTTCCCCTTTACGGTGTAGATTGCTGCAGTGAAGATGCATTTTTAAAATGCTACCTCATTTCAGGGTTTTGACCTACAAAAATACGTCACCACTATGGTACTCTATAGCTCTCACATCTAATTTGTAAATGCATTGATTCAATCATTGTGCATCATGTTTGGTACCAAGACATGTATTGATTGTGTTTGGTGTCACTGATGTCAAATGAAACATGATGCATATACACACAAAGTGATGCAATTTCACATTTGTCTTTTTATTTTGGATGGTTTTCTATTGACTCTGTTTGACTCTTTTCATTATGCTGTTTTTTCAAAGGCCTCGAACACCCAGAGTCACATCAGGACAGCACAGCAAATCCCACACTACACATTACGTCTGTAAATGTAATTTACCAGCCTTCAGGTGAGGAAATGTTTCTTTGTCATATTATCAGGAATCAAATTTTTCTTTCGTTTTTATATAGGCCTAATTCACACACAGTGGTTTCACAACTTGAAACTTCCTCTCTAGTACAAAAAGCATTGTCGCGATTTAGCTCAAAGGGAAATGTATATAAATAATTACAATTAATTATGATTAATTACAATTATTTATATCAGCTGCCAGTAGAAACTGTAGCAGAATCAATTTTCCATCAACTAATCTGTTCGCCCAGCGAACATTCAGCATAATTTATCATCAACACTAAGAAATGATATTTTCTTGGCCACAGAAAATAAATTCCTTAAAGTGCCGTTGCACTAGAGCATGTAGCTCGAATCGGAATCGTAAAGGGACATTAACTTGCAAGGCAGAATCAGAATCAAAACTCATGTAATTTGTGCACAATAGTTTATTAACGAAGGACTAACACATACTAATCTAAACAAACAAACATGAAATCACTCATACATGGGGGAATGGTCAGTGAGAAGCAGTTAGAGAGAGACAAGGAAATGAAGCTATGAAAAGAGTCAGTTAGCCACCTGAGTGAAACTATCAGTGCTGTCTACAGCTTATACTAAACCTTTGTTTGTTTAGTTAAGTGCACTATACTTGCATTGCCTTGGTCGTCGAACAAGTGTCCAAATGCAGTCTCTGGTGAAAGATGGTTTGGAGCAGTGGTGGGTTTGGAAGTGCAATCACGTTCTTCCGGGTCTGAAGAGTGATGAATTCCAAAGATGTTCTGACTCAATGGTGACTGGGAGTTTCTTCCCATGTGAAAATTGAAGAAGAACCAAGAGCTGAGAGGGACTCAGCTGAAGTCCTGTGATCTTTGGGGAATGGAAAGACAAGGCCGCAAGGCCTGGCGCACGCTTAGGGAAGTCCTGAAGAGTTCTAACTCATCTTCTTAGGTTCTCTAAGAACCACTGACTGGCTGAGGCGAGTCATGAAGATGAATTCCAGGGTTGAGTGGAACTGTCTGGCTCTTTGTGGTCGAGAGCCACAGCTCTGTATGTTGGGCCTGTCGGGCCCGCCGGGCACGCCCTGTGCCGGCTCAGGCTCCCCGTGGGTTCCTCCACATGGGCAGCAATCGGAAGATGTTGCAGACGAAGAAGACAGAGAAGAGGCAAGCAAAGGAAAAAACAAGGGAGGCGGTCAACCGTTTGCCTTTAAGCTCTCTGGAGGCTGTGCCTCCAGGAGGTCCATGAACCAATGGTAACTTTCACCTTTGGAGGGAAAGTTTACGACTCTTTGTCTGTGAGCATGGTATTTTGCATATGTAATTAGATTCTTAAAACACTAATATTGTTACGTGTAGTGCTGGACGGACGAGACGGGAAACGAGATACGATACAAACAAACACTTTAATATAAATCTTCATACGACTCAGGCAGGAACAGGCAGGAACACAGCGATACATCCACACACTCCAAAACAACATTAAGGACCGACAGAGAACTCAGAATACAAGCAGACTTATAAAGGGTGAGACTAATTACAGACAGGTGTCGACAATAATCAGGGAGAACCCAAAGTCAATACAACAACAGGGGGAGACAATGGGAGAAACCAATGACAAGCACAGACATGAATGTGACATTACGCCCCCCTCCGAATAGGCGTGTCTTGCGCCATATAACATGGAAAAAAGAGAAGAGTAGGTGGGCGGTTCAGGAGGCCATGGCCGGACAGACAGTTCAAATAAACACAACATAGTCCAGGGGGGTGACGAAGGTGGGAGGAGCCAGGGAGGAAACAGGAGGGACCCAGAGCAGGAGAAGCAGAGAGAGACCCAGACCGCAGCCATGATGACGACCCACGGTGGAGCCGACGGAGGGAGGAGTCATGGTGGAGGAAGGGCTGACGACTCCAGGGGGCCGACCAACGGAGGCGGAGACGGAGAGCCGAAGATCCAGGGAGACACAGAGGATCCGAAGGGCCAAGGCGGAGCCCTAGGCTCTGGCGACCAAGGCGTAGGCGGAGATCCGGAGGTCCGCGGCTGAGCCGGAGCGACAAAGGATGGAGGCTGTGCCGGAGGGAGGGAGGAGTCCTTAGGAGCCGGTGGGATGGAGTGACGAGGCGCAGCCAGAGGAACAGAGTCCTGAGGTGACGGAGGGACGACGACCGACCAGGGCGGAGCCGGAAAGACGAGGGAGCCCGGTGGAGCTGTTGGACCGATGGGCGACGATGGAGACGAGGGCGCTGAGAGCCGTGGTGGAGCCGCAGGGTCGGAGGGCCGCGGCGGAGTTCTGGACTCTGAGGCTGGAGGCGGAGATGAGGGATCCTCCAGCCCTGACACCGATGGAAGCTAGCAGACCCGCGGCGAGCCCACTGCACAGGTGGTGGGCTGAGGGTGAGCAGAGGGGCTGTCAGGGGACAGCGGTGACCAGACAGACGTTGTCATAGGCATAAGAGGGAGGGTGGGTGGGAATTCCATACAGGCAGGTATATCATGACAGGTAGATATTTCCGTAAAGAAGTCTATTAAATCCCCAGTTATTTTCTAGAACTTCAGAAGAGAAGTCAATCAAGTCCCCAGAGTTGTTTTCCAGCTCACCCCCAGCAATGGTGCAGTGAGCAGGGCTCTCCATAGCCCTCACTTGCTCCATGTTGCACTCCCCCGTCGTGGTAGCTGTAGCTGGCTCTCGCACCTGATCGGACGTGTAGGGCTCTGGCTCTGTGGCGATCTCTGGCTCTGTCGCTCGTGGCTCTGGCTCGTCATCCGCGGTGGGCTCGGGCTCAAACTCCACATGTCGGGATGCTGGTTGGCTGGGCTCTGGGTCTTGAGTGGGACTGGTGTCATCCTTCGCGGTCAACGAAGCTCTGCAGGACACCAGCACCCACTCGATGTAGTCGGCGATGCTCTCTCGTGGACCCTCCCCGGACAGCTGCGCTTTGGTGGCGATGTTAAGTCCTGCACGGTAGAATGTGCACAAGCAGCTGTCCGGGTAGTGCGTGAGTGGTGCGAGGTACACGAAGTCTCTAGTGTGGTCCACGAGAGAGCGATTTCCCTGCTCCAGGAGAAGGAGGAGGACGGCGGGGTTATCCATAACAAAAAAACAAAAAACAAACACTCAGGAAAAAATGGAAAATAAAGCAGGGAAACGCCGGGAAAAAACTGTTTCGGTCAGTCCTTCTGTTATGTGTAGTGCTGGACGGACGAGACGGGAAACGAGATACGATACAAACAAACACTTTAATATAAATCTTCATACGACTCAGGCAGGAACAGGCAGGAACAGGCAGGAACACAGCGATACATCCACACACTCCAAAACAACATTAAGGACCGACAGAGAACTCAGAATACAAGCAGACTTATAAAGGGTGAGACTAATTACAGACAGGTGTCGACAATAATCAGGGAGAACCCAAAGTCAATACAACAACAGGGGGAGACAATGGGAGAAACCAATGACAAGCACAGACATGAATGTGACAAATATGTTGCATGGGTATCAACATCTAATTTACATCATCTTTTAGATCATCAAAATACGAGTTAAAAGAGTCCAAACATGACATAGGTGGGCTGTATAACTAGTCATCTATCATAATGCATGCATAAAACAGTAGAAAGACAAATACAAATACAACAGACAAAATTAAAATACAATGCAGTAGTACTGTACACAATGACCTGGGCTATGTGTAATAGGAAGGTCAAAGAAAGGTTTGTCTGTGAATGAATAGGAAAGAGTCCATTTCTATAGGCATTGTGTCTTTCCTATAGAGAAATGTAGTGTGCTCCGTTTGCATTCCTTGAGCCAATAAAACCTGTGATATCAGATCATTGTCCTGGCAACTGAGCCCTTTTGTGGTGTTAGTTGCTTTGGGGGGGTTGTCTCCAGAGCTCCAGCATGTAGCTGGCCTGTTGTGTTTAAAGACTATTTGTTAAATGTAACAATTAATGTATGTCTGATTGGTCCAGACGCTACAGCATTGTCCACATTTAGGTGTTGAGAAATTTGGTTGCCCAAACACAGTGAGCTAATATGGAGGACGCAGGACAAGTATTAATTTCATAACAACACTGATGCACAGAACGGGTCTGTGAAGAAATGATTCTGCTGTGCGAAGTGTTAAGGCTTAAAATACATCAAAGTTTTATTAAATTGATATGACTGGTTTAAACGATTCTGCATTGCATTACAGATGCTTTGATGAATGAACAACAGAAACAGCGAAACACAGGAAAATGAGGTATGTGTGAACACTTTCACACACCAAACACGCATAACCACTTAACTGTTCATCATGAGTGGAATACTAACACGTTTACTTTCTTTCTTTTTCCATAAGAATGCATATCACCTGTACTCCACAATCCCTGAAAACCAGTTCACTCAAACACAGAAGATTAAGCCTACAGTTTGGTGAAGGTGCACTGATAAATCTCAAGTCTTGTTTTATTATGTACATTCAT
>NW_026128569.1:0-8163 GCF_022985175.1 Labeo rohita
TTTTCTGTAGGAAGGAAGATAATTGTGAGGATACAACCTTTTCTAATATCTTCCACAGAAATGGGAGATTCGAGATAGGTCTGTAATTAATTTGTTGGGGTCAAGTTGTGTTTTTTTTAATGAAAGGCTTAATAGCAACTTCTACTATCGTTAGCTCATCTTCACCCATGTTCAAAAACATGTCATTAAGATGTAGATCAAATTTAACCATTTAATGGGATATACTAGTTTTTTCACCAGTCTCTGTACTGAGCTGGATACAATCTGAAAAATACATGGAAGGCCTAGTAACAATCCTTCTGCCAAAACTGGTAACACAGTATTACACAGCCCGTATCCCCATTCTCCCCACAAATTTGCTAACCATTTAAACCATTAATTGTTTGCTTGTTCAGGCTCTTTTATGGCCATCTTCATGTGAGTAAAAGCACTTTGTATATAAACCGGACTATGGCATTTGTTGACATGTGCCGCAAATCTTTTTACTCCATCTGCTCCTCCTCTTGGGGTGTAGATGGGACTTTTCTGCAGTGGTTGGCATGAATCCACGTGGTTCTTTCTTTCACAGCTGCATAGATGATCAGAAGCAACTTTAACAGCCCCAGCCACCTTTTTGCTTTCCAGCTCCTTCTCCTCAGGTCTTTTACCACTGCGAAGTCACCAGGTTTAACACACCTGCACACAGACATTAGACAACAGAGAAGACATTTCCTTGCAGTAACTCAACATGTCATGTTCACACAATTCTGTTGATGGCAGCTGTTGTTTGCCCCCTTTCATTCCCATAAATGGTGGTCTATCAAAGATAATTTCAAATGGCTCAGGTTTACCCTGGATCTCTTTCTCATTCTCATGTCCATGAGAACAACTGGGAGTGCCTTAACGCATGTCAATCCAGTTTCCTCACAACACTAGGCCAATTAGTTTTTTCTTATAGCATTTAATCATTTTATCGCTCCACCTGAGCTGAATGTCAGTCAACGGAGCCTTTGCTACTGCTGCTGCTTGGGACATTTTTGTCACTTTTTCCACATTGTGAGTGTTACACATAACACATCTTTTACAAAAATTTTCTGCGAATGTTGTGAACCCCTTTGTAAACCACAATTCTTTAATTTGTACAACTATTCCCCCTTTCGATGCATGGTCCAACCCATGCATCGTCTTAGCATAATGAGCAAAGAAGTGTCGGGGTAAACAAGGCTTGCCATCACAGCTCATCCAAACACCATTGGTCAGTGCACATCCGGATTGTTTCCCCTGGTCTTTCTCTGCTCCTAAAGAAAAAGTCTGCATGCTCTGTAAGTAAGAAGAAACATCAAGGTTATTTTCAGATCATATGGTACACTCTGTTTATTTTGGCTGTTTAACCACCGTGGCTTTCGCTGCTGCGTCTGCTCTGGTGTTTCCTGTTGACACAGAATCTTTGTTATCTGTGTGTGCTGCACATTTACAGATAACTATCTCGTCTGGCAGCAAAATGGCTTCTAGTAAAGCTGCCACTAAAGGAGCATGTAATATTGGGCGCCCATCTGACTTCAAAAATTTTCGGTGTTTCCACAGTGCTCCAAAATCATGCGAAACTCCAAAAGCGTATCATGAGTCAGTGTAAATGGTGACGCATTTATTTGTCATGAGTTTGCACGCCTCTGTTACAGCCACAAGCTCTGCTGCTTGTGCTGAATAATTTGATGGCAATGAGCCAGAGGTCACTATATCAAATTTAAAAAAAAAAATTCTGTCGTTATAGCATAGCCCACTTTATTTTGACCTGTTTGTGGATCTCTGAACGCAGAACCATCCACAAAGAGGACGTTTTCGCAATTTTTAAGTGGTGTGTCTAAAAGATCTGGATGTGGTGTACACACTTGATTGAGTATGGTCAAACAACAGTGATGTTCCTCCCCATCCTCCTCCGTCGTAAAGAGTGTGGCAGGATTCAAGGTTGTACAGCGCTTAACGGTTATATTCGGCATATCAAGCAAGATAGTATGGTATCGTAACCAACGAGCCGTCGATAAGTGTGATGTTTTTTGTTCTTGCAGAATCATGGACACTGCGTGTGGCACCATCAATGTCGGGTCAGAGTACCCTACGAATTCTTTAGACGCCATTATGGCCTTCTCAGCAGATGCCACCGCCCTCAGACAACGTGGCAGACCTGCTGCTACTGGATCTAACTTGCTTGAAAAATAGGCCACATGTCGCAGTCTGTCCCCATGATGCTGCAAGAGAACAGAAGTCATAAACCCATTTTTCTCATCCACCATCTGAACAAAAAGGGCTTAGTTGGTACCGGTAGGCCCAAAGTCGACGCCAGAGACAGTTGAACTTTAATGTTCACAAATGCCTCGGCCGCCTCCTCTGTCCATTCAATCTGGTCAGATGACTTCAGCCCCTTCCCTATTGTCAGGGCTCTCAGAGGCTGCTCGAGAATCACATAATTGGGAATAAATGTCCTTCAGTATGAACACATTCCCCAAAAATGACAATATTTGTTTCTTTGTGATTGGCTTCAGTACATCTTTTATGGCCTGCACTCTTTTGTCGACAGGGACTTACTGTTGGGTGTTATGACATGACACAAAAACGTTACTTCTTGTTTTACAAACTGTAGTTTTGGCAGGCTGACCTTGTGGCCCTCCTGAGCCAAATGCTTCAGGAGAGAGACAGTGTCAACCACATGTATTCATCTCTACTAATAAGAAACTAATAAACCTTTAAAATATTATAGCAAAGCAGTTCCAGCTGTCAGAGTCAAAGGTTCTAGGCCTCTTTGAAGTGCTTTGTTATCTATCGTAGGGGTTGTTTGAAAAACCCTGACTCAAACACGTAAATTTATAGCCTTTTGCCATTAAATGCAAATGCAAACTAGTAGCCACTGTTTTTTTTTTCTGTTTTTTTGTCCAGTGGCATGCTAAAAAATGCATTAGCCAAGCATTTTGGAAATAATGTTGCATCTTACTGAATTTGTGACAAGATTGTGTATGGATTTGGCACTGATGGGGCCCTTTGTCTGTCAGCTGCATTCACTGCTTGTAAATCTGGGATAAAACACCATTCTGTAGGTTGGCCCTTATCTCTTATCATTTTCACATTAAATACTGGAGTGCACACTGGAGAATCATTACATGACACTATTATACCCTCTTTCAAAAGTGACTCAAATACTGGTTTTATACCCAGTATTGCCTCTGCCTTCAGAGGATACTGTTGTTGACATGGTCTGTAATCAGATTTTGGAGTGATTACAACCGGTTCACATCCCTTGATCAACCCCACATCATATTTGTGTTTTACCCACAATTTCGGAGGCACCTCTGCCAAAGCAGGGTGTATGTCTGAGGCGCAAATATTTGCCATGCAATGATTTTCTTTTGTGCTTTTATTAATAGGGGTCACAATTATATTTACTTTAATGTCATACTTGCAGTCTGACACAAATACCCCTAAACTCTTTCTGTGTTTCATACCTCCACCTATCTCACACCTATCTCTTCACAAATCTCCCTACTTCACACCATGACTGATCCCTGGCCTTGGAAACAGATAAGTGAGGCACAGACTCTCCTGCCACAAGACAAAACGGAAACTGTTTTTCTGTCAGGCTGACTGAAACCACACACACACTTTCTGTCCAAAACATTTGATCACAGCTCAAAGTTTCACTCTTCACTTTTTTTTTCCTTAAGACATGTGACGTGCAATGTAAATTGTCAGGCATCATAATTTCTGTGTTGAACGGCTTTGTTCGATTCTTAGCCAATTCACACATCATCTGAGCCCAATCATTGCTTTTTAATGTGCCATTCATAAACCCACTGATGCTCAGCTCACAGACAGGACAATTGCTCCTCCTGTTCTGTCACTCTGACACCCCAGGATTCTGCGACAAGCACTAAATTTAGTTTACATAATAAATCTCGACCCATGATGGGTACAGGGCATGCCGGTGCATAAGTGAATGCATGTTTTAACACCCGGCCTCCCTCTGTTTCACAATTCAAAGGCACTGTGAATTTTTCAGAAATTTTATAACCTGATGCAAAAGTGGACTCATTTATGTTATCAGTCAGCACAAGTTGACATGGCAAGTCACATGGTCGTAAACAAGATCTGGTAGCCCCAGAATCTGCTAAAAATTCAACTAACACTCCCTCCACTAACATGGGGTACTTTGGTCTTTTTAGAAACCCCTCACTTTCAAACATCATTGTACAGTTTTCAAATTTCATTGTTTAAATCTAAAACACTAAAACATATGCAAGCTTTTTTCTTCATTGCAAAGAGCAGTATTTTCATCACTCAGTTTAGAAACACACAAAGAAAAGCAAGCATTTTCTTCATTGCAGAGAGCAGTGTTTACATCAGTGTATGTGTATGTGTGTGTGATATTAAAAGATGTTCACTTCCCTGAGCTGTAGCTGTCGGCTGCTCGCCCGGGACCCCTCCTCCCTGCTCTCCGTTTTCCTCACTTCAGTCTGCTTCTTGATTTTGCTGGTTTTCTGGACATTCTCGGACCCAGTGACCATCGTTCTTACACAGTCTGCATTTACTGCACCTTCTGGTTACATGATCATCAGTCCCACAGATCGCACAGCCCTGTTGCGGTCAGTTGTCCGTTCTTCCACTCGATGTAGTTGCCCTTCACTATTTGCGCAATTTCTGGTCTCAGTCCATTCAGAAAGCAGCTTCGCAGGTGGCACTCCCAGGTGCCAGGTTGATTTCCTCTGTCGTCGGGCTCTTCCAAGCCGCTGAGTTTGTTGAAGGTCTCGTACAGTCGGTGATAATAGTCTTGAACAGACTCCTCTCTGGTCTGGCAGCAATTGCCAATCTTTGATGTGTCCACACATGCTGGAAAAGCTACTTTTATAGCCTCAGCCAGCTCCGCAACAGCTGTACAGTAGTTTGCGTTGGTTTCATCAGTCCAGTTGCTGCTCATTCTATGATAATCTTCCCCTTGCAGCTTCCCACTCACAGTCCAAGGTCTAAAGACCATCACCCCATCAGGCCGTGAAACTTCGACCATTGGGCCGTTATGCTCACATTTTCTGCCTTTACAGTGTTTCTTGTCTTTCTTTTCTTTGGTGGGGGAAGTCTGTGAGTCCTTTCCTCCTCGAGCTCTTCGTTGGGGGTTTTGGGAATCATTTCGGGGTCTTCTTCCTCTTGCCCTCCAGCTGCTGCCGCCTGTTTTCTGTCAGTTGCTGTCAGTTTTCTTGGTGGAGAGCAGTTGAGATCAGGGTCCACTTTTAGGGCTTGCAGCTTAGCCACGGGATAGTGATGATACGGCGGTGGTACATGTGGAGAAATAAACACATCAAAGGGGTTAGTGGATCCATGTGGTGCAGTTACTTTTCCTTCACATTCTTCATTTTTCTTTTCTTTATTATCTCTATGCGCCAGTTCTTTCTGCATTGCCCTCCTTTCTCTCTTATCCACCTCCCTTATCCAACAATCCACTGTCTGCTCACATTTCTCAAACACATGCTTCACACAGTACTCTTTCTGCTTCCTTCTTCAACTGACTCCTTTACTACCCTAAATCTTGTAACACTCAATGTACCTTCTTCCGGAAAATCATGATATTTAACCAACTTATCCATATCTCGCATGCATTTTTGGCCATACCCTTTTTCTATTTTGTCAAATAGTGGTGTATCATATTTGGTGAGCTTGCTCTGGGATTTCCCCATAATGGCTCTCTCTCCCTGTGGGTCCTTTTTCGGCGCCTACGTTCTCTGTCGGACGTCTCCAACAGATCCAACCTATAACCCAAAGTCGGCCAGGCGGAGTGCCTCACACCCCAATTAATTAAGTTGCTACACAGGACTCAAACCCACAACACAACAAATGCAGGACTCTAACCCACAATAACACCAGGTGCGGGACTTTAACCCACAACCAAATGCGGGACTCTAACCCACATGCACAGTTTTCGATTATCTGTGCTGTGTTGCCCACAGAGTCGGAGCAGCCTCTATGGTTTGTCCCCCTTTTTGTTATCCCAACTCTAATAATACCAATTCTAATTTCAAAACCAAATTCTTTTAGAGTATTTTGATCTGTCTCTTACCGGAGAGTTCTGATGCCACCTGGGTTTGTTTACTGATTCCAGTGGTGTCCCTCCTGGGCCCTGGCGGGTGGTCCCTCATCCCTTAATCTAGTCGGGGTAGGGCTGTGACTTCTAAGTCCAGGATGATCAATCACCGTCCGCTCTCGGGTCCAAAAGGCACATCCAAGGAATCCCACTTCTGACACCAAATTGTTGTGGCAAAATAAAACCGACTCTCACCAAAGTAAGAGACAAAGTCAATCAAATGTCTTTTATAATTTATTCTTTGCAAAGAAGGTCAGACAGTCATACAGAAACACAGGTTACTGCAGAGTGCGACCCAGAAGGGAGGAATCACTCCAATGTGTATCTCTTCACTAGCCTTCAAGGTTACATCTCCTAACCGGTAACTTTCCACACATAGTAAGAGTCAGACAAATACATTCTGCTACGTCATACTCCCAAGATTCAAATCTTTATATTTAGGGCCCTAACACCCTTCTCTTATGTCATTCTTATAGCAGGTTTAAATAAAGCAGACCCTTACACAATATTCCATAAGCACATAGATGAGTAAAATGAATTTTTCTTTCACAGGTTTGGTCCGTCTAATTTTGGTCCAAATTGGTTCAACATCCGGGACATTTTCTTGTGTGCGCGCCTCACCCATTTGAAATATTTTTTACAGACACCATTTTTTTTCCTCGCGATGCGGAGCATATGAGGACGGGAAACAACAAAATAAAGTGTTTAATCTTACACACCAAATGTGTTTTGTAATATCATATCGTTTTATAACGATATTAATGTGCTGTATGCCGCTAAACTTTTCTCAAAGACATTTTTTTCCACCCGCCATGCGGAACAGACGACAGCGCTGTGCAATTAATGTTACCCCTAAACTTTTTCTTTGAGAGATAACGGTATTTCCTTTCACTCGCGATACGGAGCAGACAGGGCAGTTCGTTTTATCAAGGAAACACCGAAAGTAAGTGTAAAATCTCAATTGCTGTGCAGTGCTGACGTAGAAGTAGTTTTTAACATGGAAACTAAGTGTTTTATCTCATTTAAAATATGTATTTTATAACGTCATATGGATTTATAGCGAAATGTGTATTTATGTATTTAAACTTGTTCTCAGAGCGATATTTTCTTTCACTCACGATGTGGAGCAGACAGGGAAGTTGGTTTTATTAAGGAAAACTTTAAAATTAAGTGTTTTACCTTATTTACATTATGTATAATAATACTTTATGACCACATTAATATGTTGTGTGTGTCAGGACTCCACCTGCCCCGTCAGCGTCATCACCATCATTGACCACCATAGACATGTATAGAGAGTAGACGCTGCATCGACCGATACTCCCTACTGGGGCTGACGAGACGTGGGCCGCCATCTTGGACCAGTCACCCGCTCCACTCAGTGTAATCTGTTTGGCAGTTGTAATGAGCTGTCAACGCATTTAATTAATCATACCTCACGGAATACCGAACTGATTTTCAGGCGTTTTTTTTTGCTGCAAAGGTCATAAATGTAGCTGTGATACATGACACATGGTTTGGCGTATTTTAATATTGATAGTGAGCTTAACAGTAATATAATGAATATCTCCGTTCCTGTGATAGTATTGGGTCTTTTAAGAGGGTCTAAAGACTTACAACATGGACTTAGTTCATTAAGCACTTCTAATGCGTTATGGTTTGTATAGTTTTATTCTATTTTCATTTGGCTGTTTATTAATTTGACATTGTTGTTCATTACTGAT
This sequence comes from Labeo rohita, assembly GCF_022985175.1. Classification (NCBI taxonomy): domain Eukaryota; kingdom Metazoa; phylum Chordata; class Actinopteri; order Cypriniformes; family Cyprinidae; genus Labeo; species Labeo rohita. The sequence goes on from NW_026128569.1 coordinate 7,822, forward strand.
ATTCTCCTTAATGTAGTCTTACCATGCTGTTATTATATTTTGCTTGAATTGACATTGTTTATTATTGCTGTTTTCCCTCATTTTCATTGTTTATTTCATTATGCTATTGACTGAATTGACGTTGTTCATTTTTGCTCTTCTCCTTATTAGCTATAATCTGACCAACATCTCAATCTGTTCTCTGTTAAATTTAAGTATTATATTGTTTTGTATTTATGTCACTTTGGACAAAAGCGCAACCATAACCATATGAGGTGTAGGCTATGATAGGAATTTTGCAAATCACACACTATAAATATGATAGAGAAGCAGAAACAGATAGTGACGGTAAAGTTATTTTAA
>NW_026128570.1:0-8163 GCF_022985175.1 Labeo rohita
GAGAGTGGGCAGATGTTGAGTTCAAAGGAGCTGTTATGAAACACCCAGTTCAGCAAGATGGATATAACTGTGGTGTGATAGTCATTATGGTACAGTAACATAGACGTGTACTTACATTCTTGAGCTCTGACAATGTTTTTATTATTATTATTATTATTATTTGTGTGCATGTGCTATCTCCATATTTGGAGGAGAGCTATTTTACAGTAGGCAATATACTGTACATGTTACTGTACAGTATTTATCTTGTGTACATCGCATATTTTCTTGCTTTTGTTTATTTAGATGGCAAAGGCAGTCATGAAGGCATTTCCTAAATTGCCTAACATGGAATTTGGGACTACTCCAAAAGAGATGGCACAGGAACTTTGGCACTGGAAATACTTCAAGCTTCAGGTATGTTTATTTATGTATTTTCTCTTTTTTTTTTTTACATTTCTGTTTGGATTGTCATAAAGTATAAAATGTCAATTTTGTTTTCCATTAGTGTTTGATGCAGAGAACGATTGTTCCACGTGTTCAAAACGCAACCCACCATGTCCAGGGCCTTCCATTAAATGGGTAAGCTGTTGTTTTCAGTTGCTCTGTTTTGTGCAGTTTGCTGGATGAAAGTATTTGCATTTAATGGCTTGAATTGAAAGTACATGTCTGCTACACACCGAGGATACAGCTCTTTTCCTTGAACTTGGCCTTTGGTATCTATCAAGTTCAGTGGCGGTTCTACACGGAGGCCTAGGGAGGCCCGTGCCTCTGTAGACATGTCCCTGGCCACCCCTGTGCCCCCCCCCGTGCTGACCAAATAAAACAATTATGAATTTATTAAGATTTTACACACGAGCGCCAAAAGCGGAACTAATGCAACGCATCGTTCTACACGGGTAAATTAGAGCGGCGCACCGAAACACTGTGGCGCTGCTCGGTGAATTAGAGCGCAGCAACACTAAGTACTCTTGGATAGAGGAGCTACAATTCATTTCTCCTGTTGCAAGAGTCGAAGGTTTGTACACTGTACTGTATTTATCATTTTTTTATGGCCCTACCTCTTTTGCACCTGCACTCACTCTTGTACATAATAAATGTTTGTATGATTTTAAAGTAAAATAAAGTTTATAATCTATAAATATCATTTGTTGTCATTTTTAATGTGCCCCTCTGGTTAAACACTGGCCCCTTCTTGGCCCCCCTAGTAAATTTGTCTAGAACCGCCACTGATCAAGTTCCTATTAAAAACTACTCCAGATTGCCAACTACTCTAAATAAGAAAGGACAATTTGTAACCCTGACAGTAGAATTTTTGGTGACATACAGTAATGTTAAAGTTTGGACGTCATTTTAAAAATATATTTTATTTTATTATTAAGGTTTTATTAAGGTACTTTTGTTATTATTATTATTATTATTATATTTTTTTTAGTAAGGTGTTGTATTTGTTATATTTACAGATTCAGTGCAACAGCTGTAACCGATGGTTCCATGATCAGTGTGTGCAGAGAGACACACCACAGCTTGAAGATGCACAAAATGCACCCTGGGATTGCTGTTTCTGCAAATCTTAATCCAGAAATTAGAGGTGGAGGGCTGGATTCTGAAATACACTGCTACTTCAGTATATATATATATTTCAAATGGTTTATGAAGTTGTTCATTATTATTCTGAAATGATTTAAAATGAGTTGAATAGCATAGAATTACATATCTGGAATGTGATTGGTCCTTGGTTGGAGTAAAACACTCAACATGTTAAAACATACATTTACTCTTCTTTGACAGTTTAGGTCCTCTCATGTACATGACCAATTTACTGTTTACTTTATTTGTCACATTTAAACAATAGAAAATAATGAAAACTTTTGTCTGAAACCTGTAGTACAATAATAGTAATGCATATGTGGATGTTTGGAGAAAGTTCCTGATTTCAGCTTGTGTTTGAGCATTAATGCCTGTATAAACGCCGGAGAATGGTCAGTGCTTGCATTGTTCTACACTAAAACCTCGTGAAAGTTGACACAGATAGAGACATGGTCGTTTAGAAAAAGAATTGAAATGTTCATGGTAAAATAATGCATGTAGAAAAAAGGAGAAAATATTCAGTGTTAGAATGTATTTTAACAGACTTTATTTTTCCAGAAAACTCCACAGTATAATATATTAGAATGTAATAAAATTGTATCTTTTATAATGTACAATAAACATACTTTTTCCCTGCTTTCGGGCACATTTAATTTTTAACCGCTGAATTACAGATGTTCGTCAACTTTTTGGCCGCTTCGTGTCTCCGTACCGTAATTCCACTAATAGACGTGCAGCGGAATCCAGATGGCGACTCACTTGACCGCGGTGGATCATCGGATGACGAACTGCGCGCGCTAAACTTCCACGTGAGAGATCAGTGAGTTCGCGGTTGTGGGAAACTACTAATCTCTTACCAACCTGAGCTACAGGAGGCATCCCAGACAGCTCCTGAGACAGCAGGAATTCTCAGTGGTTCCTCTGACAGCGCTGGACGTGATCACTGACCCGCAGTCTCTTCTTCCGGACCTGCAATCACTCCAGTTTGAAAGTGCGTCACAGAAATAAAGACCGAAGAAAACAGCTGACTAGAGTAGTAAGCATCACCTTCAAATTTCATTTGGTGATTTTTGGGACATTTTGACCTTTGCTTTTTTTAAATTTTTTATTTTTTTTTGCTGGGTATGTCTTTCGGAGGAAATTTAGAGAGACGTCATGATATAGACGTCTCCGTGATGAGGGAGTGCTATCTGAGATGTGGAACATTTTCCCGAGATCTGGCAACCCGAAACACGCCGCTCTAGTCATAGGTGAAAGTGAAAGCAAATGTATAGACTTGATGTCGCCATTTTAAACAGACATAATCGATGATTTACAACACAAAGTACCTTTAAATCTTTATTGAGATTTATATATGCTTAGGCAGGATTTGTGTGTATCTACCTGATGGAAATGTGAATCGGTATGTGTGATATTTCTCACCCGAAAGCAAATGATCATTGTTTGTTGTCCGTTTCGTGCTGACTACAATTGTACAAAACTCCAAACAGCATTTGATTTAACATGTCACAAACCTGATGTATTTGAGTGAAAGCAGCTCGTAATGTATTTATATTCGGCTGAAATATGCACCTTATTGTTTTTAGTGTAAGAACGCGCGAGGCTTCCGCTGTCATTTGTCTCTGGTTATTTAGCTGTACAAACAGTATGCTATGCTAAGTTACTTGATATCACGCATATTAAATTAAACTAGCCAACATAATTAATTATAAGTATCCACAAGTTTCCGGGGGGGCGCTACTGTAAAAAATAACGTGGGTACAACTTCCGGTGAGGTGGCGGACGTAGTATACCAAAGGTATTTTGTGTGTTAATTAGCAAATTTTTACTTTGTAAAAATGCACACCTTTATAAGAGATCGCATTACTTTCTTATGGACAACATATGTTTTTCTAATTTGTGTTATTAGTTAAGTTTGGATCTCTAAATGTTGAATGACTGTCAACTAGTGAAATGACATTTGAACCGAGACATCAGAGATTGTGTTAAAGGGCAGATGCCAGATGATGTTAGGCTTTTATTTGTGCATATAACATGGACCGATCTATGGAAATTGTGGTGAATGCTTCTTCCGACGGAGCTTTAATCTTTTGGCTGCTTTATTTTTTACTAACCACTAGATCGCGCTGTTTTCGACAGTCTCAAAGCTTTGAATCTTTTCCCGAAACAGTCAGAGGATTCATTTGCCCGTCACTCCTGTCAGCTGTTGAATGAATGAGTGTCACGTCCTGGGGTGCGTTTCCCATACAACAACGTAACTCGCTGATTAACCGCCTTAGTTCGATGCATTGTTGTGGAAACGAACTAGCTAGTCACGACTGTTTGCCGAACAGGGTCCCATCTCCTGATTTGAACCACATTAGTTCAACTATAGGGCTGTTGTTAATGACGTCACTGAGTAATATTTTATGCTTTTTAAATTATTAGAGATCTCTAAAATGCAGCCATATTAAACATGGCACCTGATGACTAATTTACTATTTTTTGTTCCATGTTATTTCGCTTTATTTGATGTTTGATTCATCGTGGGTTCCCTCTTACGTCATACTCCGGGGTTCCCGTAAGCATTTATGCGCATGCGCACTATTCAAAAACGTTGCTTGCAGTGGAAGCTTAAAAATACATAGATTAAAATGTATTTATATTTAGATCGAGTTAAAGATATAGATTGTACTGCACATTAGCTTGCTTATTGTGCCCAAGAGCATAATTTATTGAGCCCACATGTCTTACTAACAATGATCTTATCTTACACTCTTAGTTCCAACCACGTAAGTTTGTGACGCTGTTTGCGAATGTTCGTTTGAACTATGGTTTCGGGAAACACCAAATCGTTGAACTATGTTGGTAACGACGGAACTTGTGACCATAGTTGGCTAACGATGCTTTTGGGAAACGCACCCCTGGTTGTTTACTTTAAACCGGAAGTTCCGGAAGTTTTCAGTTTACTGTTATTATTTTAGTTATTTAACTGTAGCGGCTGATGCGTCAAAATTCTCGGATATTGACAGAAAATAACTTACTTCTGAAATAAGGCTGTAAAAGTTGTTTGATGAGCTTAGTTTTTCTGATTGTTTGTCTCTTCCTTTTAGAGTCAGTGGAGATCAAACTGATCAGATCCATCATGGATGAAACACAAACATCAGGAGATGAAGATTTTTCTACAGGATACAGGTACTTTGAGTAATTTATGTTATAGATGAGATGGCTGTCTAATATTTATCGGCATATATGATGTCTGTTTTGTCGTGGACCTACCCAAACTAAAATGGTTGCTGCTCTTGAGTCTTTCTGACTAGATACATAATCAACATACTTCAAAGTTTACTGTTCAAGAATCAGAATCACATTTTATTAATTACATTACAAAGAGCATATCATGCATGTTTTTAGAGAAGGCTAGCAAACTGCCCCATTCATGTTTTTATTGTTCTCACTAGACATGGGTATGATGACACATATTAATATGATTCTCATCATAAAGAATTAAATCTGTTTTGTTTTAGATCAGCTCATCGGAAGAGATCAGATCCAGAGTCCAGCTGTGTGTCTATGAAGAGTGATTGGTCTATGGATCGATCAATAACGTTTAATGGTGGAAATTCACGGCCTGATTTCAGGTATAACATTTATATAAAAATATGATTATAGCATGACATTTATATTATTATCTTGTATTTTATTTTATTTCAGTTTACAGTTTTTGTATAAACACAGTGTATGAAAGATTATAAAGTGCTATTTAAAGTGAATTTGATAATGATAAATGTTTAGTTGATTTGTTACAGTAATTTAAAGGATGAACTTTAATCTCATAGATCAGTTCATCAGAAGAGATCATATCCAGAGTCCAGCTGTGTGTCTGTGAAGAGTGACGTGTCTATGGATCGACCAATAACGTTTAACAGTGGAGATTCACAGGCTGGTCTCAGGTATAACATTTGCATGTATATATGATTATATCATGACTGTCTAGGACTGTAGCTATCGATTATTTTAGTAATTGAGTATTCTACAGATTATACCATAGATTAATCGAGTAATCGGGTAAGAAGTTTTTCTTTATTGAAGAGAAATACTAAATATACAAGAGAAAATAAGATGGGTCTCTTAAAATAAACTACTAATTTGTTTTCTTTTTATTATTGCTGAAATTACATACATTAGTAACCATGAAAACTAAACCCATTTAATGCATTTATTTGCCCAAAATACATTAAAAATGCAACTATATATATATATATATATATGTGTATAAGTGTGTGTGTGTAAATAAATAAAAATACAAAAATCAATTTCACATTACTTTAGGAAAGGTAAACGTTACAACCTAAAACGAATGCATAAATCAAGAAATTTCAGCTGAGAGGGACATGAATGCATTTAACTTGCAGTTACAAATGCATAAATAATATTTTGTTATTTTAAACAAAACATTGAATACTGATATTTACATGTATTTTTAAAATGACGATACTTTAAATGTGAAATCAGTACAGTGAAATCAAAACGGTGCTGTGGCTGTGTTTGGAGTGGTTATTTGTTGGCAAAATAGAGCGAAAACAGGCAATATGCTGTCTAAAATGTGAGTCTTAATATAAACTTCTCATTTATTGATGAACTGTTGCATAAAATCAGTATTACATTTGTAATCATGCTGAGGCACACTTTGTTTGATATTCACTAACTTTCACTAACTCTTTCCACCTTCAATACTATGACTGAAGGGCTCTCGAGCAAGGCACTGAACCCCCAATTGCTCCCCGGGCGCTCCCACTCCACTCCTCGCTCACTGATAGCAGAAACACCGCTCTGCACCTAAACTATTTCAGTATGTTTGAAATGCCACAGTTCTGTTCATAACATATATTAAAGGAAGAAAATAGCATAAATAAAACAACAGGATAGTTTAAAGCGGTTTATTGGAACACTAGTGTGCAAACTTTTTTCCTCATGCCAAGCGAACATGGTTGTCAGCATTAAAAGGTAAAATTGCTAGTTTTTGCAGTGCAAATGTTTGTGATGAAAATAACAGTATGTTTCGTCAGTTACAGTGTTCACAGTGTGTGTGTGTGTGTGCTCACTTCTCACTGCTGTGTGTGTGCACTCGTGATGGGTTAAATGCAGAGGACCGATTTCGACTATAGTTGACAATACGTTGTCACTTTCTTTCACTTAATCTAAGTGCATAGCACTCCAAAGAATGGATTCACTTGCGATCAGAACTAGAAAAAGCAAAGTAGCATATAATATTTGTGATGAGCTAAACATGTTGCAATAGATGTGTCACCACCAATATGACAAATCATTTTAATTTAACAGATGGTTAAAGATCACAAACACAATTAAAATACCAATGTGATTCTGTTCCTAAATTACAATGATTCATCTGTTTGATTCCTCAACCGTCATACTAGTGTGAATTGAACATTCAAATCTGTGTTCGTGCTGCTGCTGACCTAAAATGTAAATGAATGAAACAGTTTCACAGTCTTTTCAACCACACAGTTCATTATTTCTGTGTTACAAACATTCAAATAATCACAGAAGTACTGGGGTAAAAGTTCATAGTCCGGATATAAACTCTGATATGTACGACAGAGTATGTGAGCGGAGTGGAGCGACAACAATTTCCCCTCCGCGCTCCGAGCATTTTATCACCGCTCCACTTCAGCTCTGCTCCAGGTTCACCGTTTCCCGCTCCCGCTCCACTCCTCGCTCACTGATACCAGAAACACTGCTCCGTATCTAAACTATTTCAGTATGTTTGAAATACCACAGTTCTTTTCATAACGTATATTAAAAGAAGAAAATAACATAAATAAAACAACAGGATAGTTTTAAAGTGGCTTATTGGAACACTAGTGTGCAAACTCTTTTTTTACGTTTCGTCAGTTATTTTACGTACAGATCGCTGCATTTATTACAGATTTCGTCTCATTCGAAATCGGATATACAGATGAAGTACCACAGTAAGTTTACATTTGTTTGAATGCATTATTGAGAGAGCGATTGTGTGTTAATAAGTGTTGTACTTAAATCATGCTTTCACTTGAAAATATTCAGTATCTTGAAGGAACAAACTAATTCATTGAAAACTATAACTTTCTGCTCATGTCCGTTGCCGTCATCGTAGTCTTCACATTCTTTGTGATTTGAGTGATCCATCTCTATCAAGCTAGCTCAATAGGCTATGTTTAACACGTGAATTCTTGCTAAATATCCAGTTATATTATGGGTCATTGTCATGAAGTCTACTCGTGATGGAGCGTTCTTGGAGCGAGTAAAAACCACGACGCTCCGACTTTTAAAATTTTCGCTCCTCACTCCATTAAAAATCACGCCACTCCGCTCCGCTCACATACTCTGATGTACGGTAGAGTTCAAAATAGAGTAAATCATCCTTTTGAAAGTTAATTTGACATCCCAAATAATGTTAAAGATTTACTGATTACGTTGTTATGTCAGTAGATGGCAAAAGGGGACTGTTAATAATGTATTTGTCTTTGATAATTTATTCAAAAACACTGATTCATCCAGTAATGAACCAAGTAAATCTTGAGTAAATCACTAAATCATTTACTTATAAAGTAG
>NW_026128571.1:0-8153 GCF_022985175.1 Labeo rohita
ATTATAAGAGGGAATTTGCAAATGTGATCTTTGATTTATACACAGTTTAATAAACAAGTTAATGTAAAAGTGACTTACATTTTAGAAATATTGTTGTCTAAATTTTCTGTGGTCTTAACATTATCAGTGTATTCCCTCATGCCTCTGAATTTCCTTGCTGTTGTGGAGCCGGAAAACGGAGCAGAGTTCCTGTACATCATTCTCAGCATAACGAACATCACATTCTTCTGGCCAGATAAAGGATCCAGTGCTTTGATGTTCTTTAAAAAAAAGTCTCATACTGTTCACAGACACAGAACATCAGATCATCACAGCTCAGCAGAGAAAATCTGACAAAAAGCTCAAGACAAAACCATAGAAACGTTGACCACTGAGTTGATGAGGGATCATTTCTTGGCCACCGACAGAGTTTTCCGCATGGTTTACAAAATAGTCAAATCAGGAAGACCTTTCACTGATCTGCCAACTGACATTGACCTGCAGGTCTGAAATGGAACAAGCAGGAGAAGAACTTTACACTCTGACAAGTCTTGTGCAAAAATGAGTCAGCACATAACTTGTGAAATGAGAAAGATAGTAGTGGCAAAGATCCTTGAGAGTGAAACGGAATCTTCCATTCTGATATTCAACTATCGGCAAGAAATCTGCAGATCATCTATATTAGAGCAAGATCCACTAACATTCTTTTTAGATTTAGTGGAACTTGCAGCTACAAATGCAGAAGAAATTTATCAAGCACTTATGGAAAACCTCACATACCATGGTTTCACAGAAGCTTTTCTAAAAGAACATTTCATTCGTTTTGCTTCAGATGATGCTCTGTTATGCTTGGAAGTAAATCAGGTGTTGCAGCAGAGATTGTTTAACTGTTTCCCAATGTACTTATTTGGCACTGTATGAACCACCGCCTAGAACTGAGTGTTGAAGCTGCTGTAGAAGAGGTTGCTGGGCTGAACCACTTCCAGTCATTTTTTGACAAGGTCTACAGTCTTTATTATGCTTCTGCTAAAAACCACCGTAGTGTCACCTTTGTGTCATGTATGATGCCTTAGAAGAGCTGTCAGAGTCATCATTGTTACTTCAGGACAGAAACATTACTCTCCCATGGCAGATGCATGTCTCTCTTGGCAGGTCCGTGGGTTAACACCCTGGGGTCGGCTAACCCGCAGGCGGGAGCACACGCATATTTTCCAGATTTGAGCAAAAAGAACTTGAATTGCTCCCTCAATTTTGATTGGACACATAAAAGTAATACATCACCTGAATCTGTAAAAAAAAGTTTACTTCTATTTGTGTACGCTCAACATATTAACAAATGTTCGTGGTTTTTGTAAATACAGTAAATATACAGCGTGTCATTTCAGTCTTCTCAGTCTCTATAAATATCAAGTTGAAACGTGTCACTAAAATGAACTAAAACTCAGCGAATACATGACACACAAACACCAGAGATATGTCTATAGAAAGCTTGGAATGTCTACTTTTAAATTAAGCAAGTTTAATCGAAAACACATATTCTGTGTGTAAGTAATCCGTATGAAACCAATACCATGTCCAGTTTTCCCCATCTGAGCTCATTACCGCTAATTAGATCACGCCCACGTGCTGTGCGGCGCTATTGTTAGTACAAACATCCACGTGAAAGACGCGCGAAATGAACGCCCACATCAACTCGTAAACAAAGCGGCAACGTGTTTGTGTCGGATACTTTCGTTTTTGGAAGAAAGTGCTGAGAGGAAAAAGCCTTGTATTTACTCCAGATGAGGACGCGCTGAGAGGAACAGACTGAGCTTGTTTATCTCACAAACAGAACGCGAGCGCAGCTACAGCAGCTGACGAGAGGATCTTATACAGTGTAAGTAATGTTTCTTATTGGCATTAGATAATGTGTTGTTGAGACATAAACTTGAACGCATTTACTAGTTGGACTTTTTCAAAACTATAATTCCTGACTAAAATATGTGAAATCGAGTGCAACATTTTGAAATATCATAGGCAACTTTTCAATGCATCTGTAAGGCGTCAGAAATGTTTTATGTTTCATAAACAAATTGACATTAAAGTAGGGCTAATGTTTAGACGATATAAAAGTAATGTATAAGAATGCTTAGACTAGTCTTTACTGTTGAATACTCTGCAATTATCTAATCAAGCGTGTATGTGCTTAATAGTAATTTTGTTTCTCAGATGTTGTTTTTATACTGTATAATAATAAATACAAAGCATGTGTGCATATGATAGCTATATAAATCACATGGGCAATATTAGTGATCGCTAATGTGACAATATTGCTCCAGGCCTATCAACATGCTCACTGATTTATTCATTTATTTATGTTAGTGACTAGATACCTATATGAATATTTTTTGGGATAGAAATTATAGAACTAATGCTTTTATTTAACAAGGATCATTTAAACTGCTCCTGATATTAACATGCTCACATATGTTTTTTGTTTTGCTTTAGTTGTTTGTGATCTGATACCTGCACAACAGATGAATCCTGCAAACTTTTCCTCTGGGAGCACTGTACCAACATCAGATATTCAAATACACTGATTTTCTATTGGTAAAACAAGTTCCTTGACTACTGATGATGAGTTTTGCAAGCACTTAAATATCAGGTATGATTTGCTTGTGCTACTTGTTGAACAGAATTCAGAAAACAGTTTTCAGGAATTACACACCGTCTGTTCACATCTCTGTGGTTAGATCAGTGTGCTTAATAATGTGTCTTTGACCTTCATAATGTATGTTTATATTATACTGTGTTGTAAATAAAATACAGATGATCTAAAACCCCAATCTCTGAATCTTCTCTCATTGTTTCTTACCTGACAGTCACAGTCTCATTGATGGGCCATTAGAGGAGGGCCTTTTGTCTCTCAGGTGTGAATCACTAAATATTCAGTGCCCATTGTCACTCCCTCGCATATTCCCTTTAGATCACAAAACACGTCTTAGAAAATTTAAATAAGTATATTGTTTTTTGTGAATGACTGAATGAGATGATTTTCACATCATTTTGTAGAAAAAACTCTAGCCTAACACATCCAGTTCTCAAAAGTCTTGTGCATAAATGTTCTGAATGTGTTTCTTGGTCTTATTTCAGTGACTAAAAAAAAAATAGATTTTCACTAACCACGCATAAACATTGTTTTCTCAAAAACACAAACATGTACATTCATGTTGGTTAAATATTATTGTAGCCCAGTTTGTCCTGATTACAGTGTGACCAGACTTTAGCCATTAATGTGTTTTTAAGATACTGAAAAAAGCACAAATGTCAGGGCATGTCAAAACTTCTCCAGGGCCCCAAAACACCCTCAGACCCCAGAGGGTTAAAGTCTATGGCTGATGTGCCTGGTCCACACATACAGGAGGCACAAAGAGCAGCAGAGATGAAGCTCTTTAAAGGTGTCACTGACAAATCATTTCAAGTCTTTTAGCACTACTTTTCATTAAGTGTGTCGTCGGGCCTCCACTAGATACGTTTTCTCCAAGACGATATGTAAGGTCTTGAATCCAGCAAAGCCACTGCTTAGCTTACAACTGCAGGGCATGGATAAGAAAACCTGTTCAACAAGATCACAGCTATGAACCACTGTGGAAAATATTATGATATAGTGTATGTTAAAGTAATAGTTCACCCAAAATGAGTGTTATCATCATTTAGTAACACTCCAGTATGAATTTCTTTCTTCTGTTGAACGTAAAACAAGATGTTCTGAAAAATGTAGGTCATAGACTTCTATTGTCAATTAATTAACTATCCTTTCAAGATTGTGTAAAAAATGTAGTTTTGATGCCATCTGACGCTTAATTTAATAAAGCATATTTTATCAAATAAAAATGTGTTTAAAATTTTTTAATATTTTGTAATCATTGTGTACGTTTAGCTACATGCCCCCTGCCCCACCATCCCCCTTGTAATTATTTTACAATTTATCCACTGCCTATAACCAGCAACGTATGAAATAATGACGCCATGATGAATATGAGAATCACAAAGTTACATCACTGGAACGTTATTTGGTATGTCACTGCGACAAGTATGGTCCAGACCAGTAAAATGCTTTTATTTTTAATTTTGTGAGATTTCCGGAAAAACACTGGTGTTCAGTTCAAATTTAGTTCATGAAAGAAAGTCAGTTCATTAGCATGTTTCACAGAAGATTAAAACTGATTAAAAAGAGTATTAATACAGCTTCAGACAGTTATAAATGATGGAGCTGTGTGGAAAATACGCTAAATAGTTATTCTCGTAGTTTATAGAGTTTGCATTAGTCACTTGTTTTCAGGTTAAAGGAGGTTGTGATGCTTAAATTATGTTGTTGTCATACTTTTTCTTTATGCAGTGTGAGAGTGGGCACTGAACACATTCAGGTCTGTTTTGTGATGATGTTCATTGATTTACAGCAGATATTTTTGAGTTTAATGTGTTCAGTGTCATGTATCTGCATAAACATTTGCACTATAAGACATGTTATAGTATACAAAGAAATAATATTCAGTACGTGATGAGATTTGTAGTAGACGCAACAGATTAACACATGTGCTCCTCGATTAACCTGTGCTTTTTCATTACTGTTTTAAAAGAAAATAGTTGTGTTGCTGTAGGAACAGACGTTGCATCCTTCTTATCAGTGTAACACTTATTTTCATGCATATTACAAGCATATGGGCTGTTTATTAGTACTTATAAAGAACATATTAATGCCTGTATGAATATATATTTTGGATCCCTTTATCCACTCCATACTTAACAACTACCTTACTAACTACAAGTTTATTGAGGGAAAATTATTAGTTAAGTAAGGAATAACTAGAAAATAATGCACACCTGAGGTGGTGATGCAGCTACGACGTGAAGCAGTTTTTCTCCTTAAGATACTATTGTAAGTAGGATTCATTTCTTATGCATCTCATCCAACACCTTCATTACTAATTCCAAAACATAATTTTATACCTAGGAACAGAGATTTGAGCCATTGATAGCAGACTAATGCAGGTCTGTGTATGTTGCGTTCATTCTTTTTTTTTTTTTTATTTAATATTAAAAAAAGGCTCCTTTTTAGTTTTTCCATTTTTCCATTCAGGGTTGAAAAATGTATTAACAGCCTGAATATTTGATTTCTACAAGTGGGTGGGAATTAAACGCCCCTTTCTGCTGATTGGTCAGCTGAAGATCAAACCGTGCCGTCATCAGTTCTTCCTCAGTTTCGCACAAAATAAGTTTCTCACCTGCTGCTGCAGACTAACGAATGTCTCAACACAACCCGTCCCGGGGCAGAGCCTAGACAGGGCTTCCTTCTGTGTGCTGTTCTCAAAGTGCCAGGGGGTCCGCAAAGAAATTTGCTATAGCCTACAGTATTTTCTGGACTGTAACTTTTATTTTATTCTTTTTTATCATTAAAATATGCTGTGATTTATTCCAAAGTAACTTATATAATTCACTTAATGTCAAATAATCTCAGTATATACTGGTAAGAATATAGAGTTTAGGCGCAGTGGTGTTTGTGGCAAGAAAGATGTTAAAGGAGACAAAGTATCCTGTTGTTTTCTATATTTTTCAAAGGGATGAATTTTGCAGTCATTTTGAATGAACACAAATAAAAAAAAAACACATTTTTCCATTTCGATTGATGTCCTGCTCTTATCTGTATGACTATAAATGACAGAGCATTATGATGTTTCCACTTCTGAGGAAAGAAATTCAAGTGATGGTACTGGTGTCTCACACACTCATGCAACATATCAGTTCTGTTAATTATCATTATCATCACTTCAGTGTGCGGCTTTGCTACTGTTCGGATGCTTTTGCTTACTGCTCCGCGCTTTGCTCCCTGTTTATATACTTTTTTTTAGACTTTTCTAATATTTTAACCTCAGCAGATCAGCACAGTGCTCAAACAACACATTTTTGGCACAAACACTAAATTAAAAAAACTTTTCGTAACTGGAATAATACTACGAAAAAGGAGACTCTTTCCCTTCCACTGCCAGCAGTTTACATTCCGGAGACGGGAAAACACAGCTGCCTACTTTCAACAAACGAGAAAGAAAATGCCTCTTCAGCCTCTTCTGGATTCTACTTGCTGCACAAACTGTCACAGACTTCTACAAAGGATTGTGGTTCTTGAAACAAAGCTGGACTTCCAAAACAGGCAGAACACTCAGCAGACCGCCGTCACGGACCTCCTCAGCATACAGCCGGTGAGTCCCGTGAACCTAGTGAATCTCAACAGTTTATAAGTGTAGAGGAACAAGCCGAAACTGATCGACACACTAATTGATGGCACAAACAGGGAGCGAGACCCGAAGGCACTCGAGACATCAGATTGTCACGAGTGTCTTGTATTGCTGCGGTAGCATCCTCTACCCCAGATATGGCTATGACAAGGCTTGCAAAAACTGGTATTTTACCACCTATACAGCTTGAGAACAGATTTGAAGCACTAATTAATTTGGGTGAAGAATCCCCAAATGTGATTGAACATGGATCGTATGAGCCAGCAGCTAACATCGCTACTAACAGACACTCAAAGAGCAGTCAGAACTCCTAAAGAAGGACTTCAGTGATTTATCGAAACACTTCGAAGACTTGAAGTTCACCGGTTCATCAGTGGACCACTCCCAGCAAGGGGAACTAACATGTTTTCACGGTTTCTGGGGGCATAGACAACTGTTTAAACTGGATGGTCTCCACCCTAACAAACTTGGTGCAAGAGTGCTAAAGGACAACATCTATTTTTCACTCCGTCATCCTTCAGTAGAGTGTGCCAGTCCACCCAACATGAATGGCACTCACACACCTGGACAAAGTATGAGTGACCACAGGACTTCAAATCAGCTTCAGAGTCGTCATGTGGTCGACACATCCCACAAGGACACTGACAACGCCACACAGCCACAACAAGCACTGCTCATGGACACCAACCCGGCTGAGCCCTGCCCACAGAGCTCATCACAGACAGACTGTGACGTACTACAACAGCTCCAAGACTCAGCGCCGAGGGACGACTTTCTGGTAAACAGCCAGGGAAGCCAGGACAACATATTTCAGCCACCGGAAACACCAGAGCAACAGCCCCGCTCACCAGACACCTTATCCCTCTCTCCAGCATCCCCACTTCTAAGCTTCTCACAGAAAATGGAGGAACTGGTATATGCTGGAACCAGACTCTCCCACTCTTTTGCTGCAAGCCCCCAGATATCAACTAAAAAACGGCAGGCACCACAACCACCAAAGCCTGTGGGCCTAGCTCGCCCTCCTCCTCCTTCAAGAGCTCTCCGCCCACTGCCACAACACCAGGGCCCAAACCCTCCTCCATCTGCTGTAGGTGAACCAAAAACTGATAACAACTCTCAGTGATATGTGTCGGGTCCCCGCTACGATAGCAGCAACACTCAGGAATGTTTATATAACAAGCGTGAACCCAGTATGCCTGTAGCTTTCTCTATCTCTGTTTCATCACGTGATAGAAAGTCTAAGGCCTTCTCAAGCCGTACAGCTGACCCATCTAATCTGCGGCCTATTAGGTATCAAACTAAGACTGCTCTAGAGACAAAAAGTAATGGCATCAAGTTAGCATTTTTAAACATTCGCTCACTAAAAAATAAATCATTTCTGATCAATGACTTAACGTCCTGAGGTCGGCTAACCTGCCGGCGGGAGCACTCGCATATTTTCCAGATGTCAGCAAAAAGAACTTGAATTGCTCCCTCAATTTTAATTGGACACATAAAAGTAATACATCACCTGAATCTGTAGAAAGTTTACTTTTATTTGTGTACGCTCAACATATCAACAAATGTTCGTGGTTTTTGTAAATAAAGAAAATAAACAGGGTGTCATTTCAGTCTTCTCAGTCTCCGTGAATATCCAGTTGAAATGCGTCACTAAAATTAACTAAAACTCCGCGAATACATGACACACAAACATGAGAGATATGTCTATAGAAAGCTTGAAATGTCTACTTTTAAATGAATTAGTTCACGCCCACACGCTGTGCGGCACTATTGTTATTACAAACGCGAGACGCGCAAAATGACCGCCCACATCAACTCGTAAACAAAGCGGCAACGTGTTTGTGTCGGATACTTTCGTTTTTGGAAGAAGGAGCTGAGAGGAAAAGCCTTGTATTTACTCCA
>NW_026128572.1:0-29053 GCF_022985175.1 Labeo rohita
TGTTTCTCCTTCGGGATTGGTGAGGGTGCGAGTACGGCTCTCGTCATAGGAATGGCTAGAGAAGGTTCTGGTCACGCTCAGTTTATCACAGGAACTGACAGCATGCAGCCCAAAGTAAGACCTGCTGTAAAAAAAACTGGATCCAGTCAGTAGCTGCATTTCCATTACTCTTCAAGATGCGCAAATTTAAATTGCAAATTAAAAATATGTCTAATGGAAACACGTCAGTTTCACAAAAACTCTCCTATATTGCAAAAAAGGTGGGTTTTCAGGCAATTCAAAAAAGGAATGTTTTGCAAAACTGCAATGAAAACATCTTTTTCACATTTACAGGTCACATGGCAAATGTAAAAAGTCATATGATCATTCTTTAATGTACTATAAACTCCAAGAAACACTTCATACTTAGCTGCTCTCAAGTATAAGGGGCTTTCCCTGATATTAATGCTTATACTATTTACGCTTTGTCATTTTGCAATACTTTTTTATCTAAAATATCTAATATAAATAAATATAATATAAAATATCGCCAAAGTTTTGCATAAATCTGTAGTGGAAACACACTTAGTGTTAGAGGTTTAGGGTGTTTATTTACAACCCTCTCTTGTCTCCCTCTGTCAGGTGATGCAGTCACTCAGGTTTGCTCTTCAGCCGGCAGCGGATAATATCTCTGTGGACTGGACCGTTCCTGAGGGCGTGACGGTGGACATGCTGTCCCCACCCATCAATGCTCTGTTCCAGGGTCAGAGGGCGCTCATCTACGCTCAGATTAAAGGACAGGTCAAAGCTTCAAATGCTTTAATTATTAGTAACCTACAGGCAAAATGCAAATCATTTTGTGTTTCTGTGATCAAGAAAATTTGCTGCACTGCCTGAACACTGGCCCTTGTAAGAAAGTAGTTGAAGAGTGTAAAATCACCAAATCCTCACATTACTTTCTGTTCTCATCATAGAGCTCAGGAGAGACAGAAGGAGCAGTAACTGTGAAATACAAGCTAAAAGATCAACCAGTGACTAACCAGCTCCAGTTTACTCTTAAACCAACAGAAGACACAGGGTAAAAAAAACACATGCATGCACACACACAAAATGATAAAAATACAATATACAGATGTCACATGGGGCAAAAATGGCTTAACAGTTTAAGACGAAAGCTGTGCGATGGACATTACCATACTATAGAAACAAAACTGTTAAATTTATTTTTTTTTTTTTTTTTACCATGATGTTTGTGGGGTCTTACATTTTGAAAATCTGCTAAGACCAGTTTTGGGCACTGTAAAACTAAGTAATTAGTTTTAGCTACTAGTTACTTCTCACAAATAGTAACAGAGTTAGTAACTTTAGTTAGACTTTTTTCTTGATGACCACAAAAAGAACTAAAAAAATATAGGGTCTACTTTTATTTGTGCATAGTTGTTACGAATCGACAGAGATGAGGAACGGGCGAATCCATATGCAAAGCTTTACTGATTAAATAATCAGGGTGCACTCTCTGCCATCTTGGTCTCTATCACCTCTCTTCACAGACACATGAACAACCTGAATCTCCGCTAATACATGCCTCACAGACATGAGAAATATATGCATAGAAAGCTTGAAATGTCTATTTGAAATGTACTTTTTTAAATGAATGAGTAAAAACAAATATTCTCTGCTAAAGTAATTCATATGATACCAACGCTAGCTCCAGTTTTTCCCATCTAAACTCATCTCTAATGTAATCAAGTCCACAAGCAGCTTCGTTTTCCAAATTTTAGACATCCACGTGAGTAGCACAGACATGTAGGTAAACGCCCACATCACCTCCTAAAACAAACATGAACATTCTTCATGTTCATCTCGGCTACTTTTCGTTTCTGGAAGAAGACATGCTGAGAGGAATAAGCCAGAATTTACCTCAGAAGAACGCGGTGCAAAAATTATAATAACATCAGTACCGGTAACAGCATTGTAACAGGGGAAACAGTAATTTGTTAGATTATTCATTACTCAAAAAAGTTTATTTATATTACCATTATTCCCATCACTGGATAAGACTGTAAAAATCTTTTAATGTGAGCCAGGCTTTACTGACAGTCCTAAATACGATATTCTTTTACAATAAACAGCAATAAAATTCAGCAATCTAAACTTACTTTTCACATCATCAGTTTTGCATGCACTCGAATTCCAGTAATATCCCAGATCATCGAATCATGAGTTGTTCACTCAAGAACAGCTGCGATTGGATCAGTTCTAATTCAGTGCAGTTTGTGAACCAGTTCATCAGGTTGATTGGAAAGAATTATGCATTGCTCTTGATTATCTGCAGATATAAATCTCCATCATTTAAGTACAGCTGCAGGTTTTATTTGGTTGATCTTGTTTGGTGACTGAGTCCTTTGCTACATAACTACTATTAAAAGTGTTGAATTATGAAGATTATCTTAAATAATGTAGAGTGGATCATCTCCTTGCTTGGCCAACAATAAATTTCACTAATACAGTTTTATCATCACTCATTTAATTGCATGGTTTGGCTGTATTAGGACGATTAGCAATGTGACAGGAAACAATTAAAATAAGAGTGTGATCAGGTTTGTGTTTGTTGCAGACTGACGATCCACCGGCTGGCGGCCCGGACTGTGATCCGCTCTCTGGAGCTGCAGGAACGAGCCGGACGAGCTGCAGGTGTGGAGAACATCAGGAACAGGATTGTGGAGCTCAGCGTTCAGGCAGGAGTGAGCAGCGTTCATACGGCCTTCATCGCCGTCAATAAAGACAGCAAACAGACTGTGAAAGGGCCGCTGCTGCAGAGGAGAGTGCCGCTAAAGCGTAAGTTCACTGATTTCTGTGTGTTTATAGAGCAGGACTGTCCTCCAGTCCCAATCAAACACTCCTGCACCAGATAAACTCTAAACTTCTGTTTAGAAGTGGGATTTTATAAGCAGTTTTCCTGTCACATAATCATGTAATATTGGTGTATTGACAGAATCAACATGTGGAATTATATTCTTTATTAGGTATGTGCCGACGGTCTGCAGTGTATGGTGGCAATGTGGGAATGCGCAGTAAGAAATAATATATTATGTTCTTTCCTTTTTTACCTTTTATGTGGGTCAGTCCAGCTCAAGTGGTACAATGGAGGGTGTTTGATCATTTTCCTAACTTCTTTGGATTGATGATCTCTTTGTATTGGTCATGCAAAACCACCTGTTTTTAATTGTTATTTTACCGGGTTTAACCACAGTTTCTGTGTTTGTGAGGGCTATAATGCAATAAGAGCTCGCTCAGGTACTGAGGAGCTAAACCATTCAGGGCTTTACAAGTAATTAGCAAGATTTTAAAATCTATACAATGTTTAATAGGGAGCCAGTGCAGTGTTGACAGAACCGGGCTAATATGGTCATACTTTTTGGTTCTAGTAAGAACTCTATCTGCTGCATTTTGGACCAGCTGGAGTTTGTTTATTAAGTGAGCAGAACAACCACCCAATAAAGCATTACAATAATCTAATCTTGAGGTCATAAACACATGAATTAATGTTTCAGCATTTGACATTAAGAGCATAGGTCGTAATTTAGATATATTTTTGAGAAGGAAAAATGCAGTTTTGCAAATACTAGAGATGTGGTTTTCAAAGGAAAGATTACCATCAAATAGCACACCTAGGTTCCTAACTCATGACGAAGAATTGACAGAGCAGCCATCATGTAATAGACAGTGTTGTAGGTTATTACACGCTGAGGTTGTAGGTCAAATAATTAACACCTCTGTTTTTTCAGAATTTAGCAGTAACAAATTACTTGTCATCCAATTTTTTAACTCAACTACATAATCCGTTAGTTTATCAAATTGGTATGTTTCACCGGGCCGTAAAGAAATATAGAGCTGAGTATCATCAGCATAACAGTGAAAGCTACCACCATATTTCCTGATGATATCACCCAAGGGTAACATGTAAATTGTAAAAAGTAATGGCCCTAGCACTGAGCCTTGTGGTACTCCATACTGCACTTGTGATCGATATGATACCTCTTCATTTACTGCCACGAATTGATAGCGGTCAGATAAGTACGATTTGAACCATGCCAATGCACTACCACTAATGCCAACATAATTTTCAAGTCTGTTCAAGAGAATGTTGTGGTCAACAGTATCGAACGCAGCACTAAGATCCAGTAGCATTAACAGAGAGATACAACCACGATCGGATGATAAGAGCAGATCATTTGTAACTCTAATAAGAGTTACAAATTTCCCTGACTGGAAATCCTCACAGATATCATATTTCTTTAGGAAGGAAGATAATTGAGGATACAACCTTTTCTTATATCTTTGACAGAAATGGGAGATTCGAGATTGGTCAGTTATTTAATTAATTCGTTGGGGTCAAGTTGTGTTTTTTTAATTAGAGGCTTAATAGCAGCCAGTTTGAAGGTTTTGGGGACATATCCTAATGACAGTGATGAATTAATAATATTTAGCAGAGGATCTATGAGATCTGGAAGCAAGTCTTTTAGTAGCCTAGATGGAATAGGGTCTAGCATACAAGTTGTTGGTTTAGATGATTTAACAAGTTTATACAATTCATCCTGACCTATAGTAGAGAATGAGTGGAATTGTTCCCCAGGAGATCTATAGGACACTATCTGATGCGATACTGTAACTGACGGCTGCATGGTGACAATTTTGTCTCTAATAGTATCGATCTTGGAAGTAAAGTAGTTCATAAAGTCATTACTGCTATGCTGATGGGCAAGTCAATGCCTGTTGGTTCTTTATTTTTTGTTAACTTAGCCACTGTATTGAATAAATACCTAGGGTTATGTTTGTTTTCTTCTAAAAGAGTCAAAAAGTAATCAGATCTTGCCTGTTTTAACGCTTTTCTATATGATAGGGTATATTCACACCAAGCAGTACGAAAAACCTCTAATTTTGTTTTCCTCCAGCTGCGCTCCATTTTCCGGGCTGCTCTCTTTAGGGCGCGAGTGTGCTCGTTATACCACGGGGTCGGACTGTTTTCCTTAATCTTCCTTAGGTGCAGAGGAGTGACCGTATCTAGAGTCCTGGAAAAGAGAGAGTCAATAGTTTCTGTTACATCATCAAGTTTTTCTGAGCTATTGGACATGCTGAGGAATTCAGATAAGTCAGGAAGAACTCCTTTGTATATCAAAGTATTGTAGAGTCAAATGCGAGGGCATCTGTCCGACATCTAAAGTTGGGCCAAAACTGGATCATGCAACAGGACAATGATCCCAAGCACACCATCAAATCTACAACAGAATGGCTGAAAAGAAAAGAATCAAGGTGTTACGACAGCCCAGTCCAAGTCCAGAGCTCATCCTGACTCAAATGCTGTGGTGAGAGCTGTACATAAACAAATGCCCACAAACCTCAATAAACTGGAGCAACGTTGAAAAGAAGAGTGGTCCAGATTCCTCCAGAACAATGTGAGAGACTGATAAAGTCATATAGAAAATTAATGCTTTAAGTTATTGCTACTGAAAGTGGATCTACAGGCAACTGACTCATAGGGTGTCCTAACATTGTCACACATGGTCTTTCCATATTGGCTTTATTGTTGTTAAATAAATAATGACACAGTGTGATATGACATGTGATGATGTTTACCTAAAGACTTATTTTCTAAATTTTAAGACTTGCCAAGGACCAGATCATTTTTTATTATGTCCCAATACAGAAAACCATGAAATTCAATAGGGTGTCCTAACTTTTTCACATGACTGTACACGAGACTAGATAATGATCAGAGATATCATCACTTTGCTGCAGAATCTCAACGGCATTGACATCAATCCATGTGACAGTATTAAGTCTAGAGTATGATTTCAACAATGAGTGGGACCTGACACGTGTTGTCTAACTCCAATAGAATTTAAAATGTCTGTAAATGCTGCTCCCAGTACATCGATTTCATTATCGACATGGATGTTAAAGTCACCTACTATTAAGACCTTATCTGTAGCCAACACCAGCTCAGATATAAAATCAGTGAATTCTTTAAGAAAATCTGTATGGTGCCCTGGTGGCCTGTATACAGTAGCAAGTACAAACGTCATGGGGGATTTATCATTAACACTTGTTTCTCTGGATAATGTTACATGAAGCACCATTACTTCAAATGAGTTATACTTGAAATCAGCTCTCTGAGAAACACTGAAAATATTGCTATAAATTGTAGAAACACCTCCCCTTTTACCTTTTAGACATGGCTCATGTTTATAATGACTCTCTCATGACTCTTTTAAGATAATGTAATCATCTGGTTTTAGCCAGGTTTCTGTCAAAAAGAGCACATCTAGGTTATGATCAATGATCATATAATTTACAAAAAGCGCTTTTGTAGAGAGGGACCTGATATTCAAAAGGCCAAGTTTTATCATTTGTTTCTCTGTATTATGTACATTTTTTATTTGTTGAACGTTGATTAGATTGTTACTCTTAAATTGGTTTGGACGTCTTTTGTATTGTCTAGCTCGGGGAACAGACACAGTCTCTATAGCATGATATCTAGGTGAAAGGGTCTCTATGTGCTGAGAAATAACTGATTTTCGTGACATGAGGCGGCTAGCAGATGGTCAGATTAGCCAGTCTGTTTGCTTTCTGACCTGGGCCCAGTTAGTCAAGTGCAAACTCTAAGACTATATGCCATATTACTATAGAGAAGAGCGGCACCACCCCTGGAGGGATGAAGACCATCTCTTTTCAACAGGTCAGGTCTGCCCCAAAAACTTGTCCAACTGAATAGAGACGCAAATGGCACAGCACAGCGTTGCACTCGCAGTTGTAGAATCAAAGCTAACGATCAGATTAGTTTGATGGTGGGAAAAAGCTATATTTTATCACTTTAAACAACAGAAAGTAATAGTAAAATAAAGATTTCTTCAGAAAAACAAAACTCCAGGGAGCTACAAATGCATACCACTCTGCAACACGAGACCGGAAACCGGAAATAGTTCACAAATGTAATCACTCAATTAGCGTTTCCCTGATTTGAGTGATTACAATCAGCACACAACACATTTGTTTGTGTGTGAATTTGTAAAAGAAAAATCCATAATTTTGGGGTTGAATGTCTCTGGGGGACCAGATAGCAGTTGTGAACAGGATGGCCAAAGTGCATAGGAACAAGAGCATGCAAAATATTCATAATTGTTCTTGAACCTGGTGAAGATCGTTTTTTGTTCCAAAGAGCAACGACCATCCTGAACTCAAATATTTAGGTCTCTGTAAATGTTCATATATAATGAAGATGTGGATAAACCTAGTAAAATAAGAACTGAAAACTGATGATTTTTCAATACCAATACATTGAGCCACTAAAAAAAAAAAAAAAAGAAAAATTAAGAATGCAAATAACTTTACAGTTTGATGCTCTTGAGGTAGATTTGAGCATTGTGTGTTGTTTTGGTTTTGATTTTGTTTGTGATTCTAATGAGTGTTTTGCTTTTCTGCTTTTCTCTCTGTATTTTTAGTAGGGGCGTTTGGAAGAGGCGGAGGTACATCTCTCTACTTGTCTTGTTCTTTTTTGAATGTTTATTTTTATCTAGTTTTCTTTTTCTCCATATCTGAATGTGCTCTTACCAGTTCCTCTCTGTATTCATAGGAATGAATGCTGAGGGACGTTCTTCTGCACAATGTAAAAAAAGTAAACAGCCAAAATGCACGTCACTTAACATTCATTGTTCTTTTCTCAGTGTCTGATTGTCTTTAAATGCTTGTTTTTTAGAACGCAAGCTTCATTCATCATCTGATCGTGACTGCAGTGTGATGGTTGATTCTGCTGCTGCGTCACATCGGGGTAAATCAACACATCCAGCTCACATTCAGAAAACATTACTCTGATCAGATGTGGACGTCATATTATTATGCAACAATTACAGAGCTGCTCTTGGTTCCCCTTCAGGAACTCGAGCCGCGTCGAAACGCTAGGGGAACGCCTTCAGCGTGACCACGCTCTGAATCACGTGTGCAATCAAACCAATGGAAGAACGAGACGTCACCGGCGGGTGACGTCACTGACCAGGAAGTATAAAAGCATGTGCGCCAGAACGAGCGACAGCTTCTGTCTTTCAGCAGTGCTCTGTGTTTATCTGTGCTGTCTCTTTTGGCTGCTAGTTTGCGCCACTTTCTTTTTGAGACAGTATGTCTAAGTGCTCTCAAAAGACCAAGAACGTTGGCAAGTCAGGTTATAGAGCGTGGCTTGCCTGGGAGCGGAGCATGCGGCATCGGCCCTCGAGGGGGGTGATTGCCCACATTGTGACGTGCTTCCAATGCATTTGCTTCGCTCCCAGAAGGCTCTTTTCCCTGCGGAGGGAGCCTTCACCAGCGTTCCCCGCGGGTCCGGTACCGCTTCCGCCGAGGCAGAGCGATGGCTGCACTCGTGGGGTTCTCAACTGGATCTGGGGTATGGAGACGGGTGACCCCCTATCTCCTGCCTCACCCACCAGATCCACTGCCTGGCCCTCGGGATCGGAAACCCGCGCTGCGGTTTCTTCCCCCCGGGGGTCGGCCTCCACGCTCCCCGTATCTTCCTCTGAGGAGGTTGATGTGGTGAGTGTCGATGAGGCTGCAGCACCACAGTTTCCCCAGTACGAGGAGCTGTTGGAGGTGGTGACTCGGGCGGTGGCCAAGTTAAGCATCGCCATTAGTCAAGCCGCAGAAAAGTAAACTGGACGAGAGGTTTCTGTGGTCTCGACCACCTCCAGCACCCCTGAGCCTTCCCTTCTTTCCTGATCTCCACACTGAGGTGTCGAGATCATGGAATTCACCCTTCTCGTCCCGCTTGTTCATCCCTGCCTCGTATAACTACGGGACAGAGAGTCCGGGTTCTACAGCCAGTACTTCATTGTTCCGAAGAAGGATGGGGGCCTGCGTCCCATTTTAGATCTGCGTCTGCTGAACCGCTCAGTCAAGCGACTGAAGTTCAAGATGCTCACTATCAAGCAAGTCGTGTCTCAGATCAGGTCCGAGGACTGGTTTGTCATGATAGATCTAAAAGACGCATATTTTCACGTCTCCATCCTTCCTCAACACAGGAAGTTCCTGAGGTTTGCTTTCAGGGGCGAAGCTTACCAATATCGGGTTCTTCCGTTCGGCCTAGCACTCTCCCGCCGCACTTTTACGAAGTGTGTGGATGCAGCTCTGGCTCCTCTGCGACTCCAGGGCATCCGCATACTCAACTACATTGAGGACGGCATCGAGATGTCGTTCTCGCTCACATGAAGGCACTGGGGTTGAGACCGAACGCCAAGAAAAGTTTGCTTTCTCCACTACAGAGGACCACTTATCTGGGCGTGGTGGGGGATTCGACCACGATGCAGGCACGTCTGTCTCCTGTTCGGATCGAGTCGATCCTCACTGCAGTCAAAAGAGTGAAGCTAGGCCGGTCACTCACTGTGAAGCAGTTCCAGCAACTGCTGGGTCTGATGGCAGCAGTGTCCAACGTGATACCTTTTGGCCTGCTGTACATGAGACCCCTACAGTGGTGGCTCAAGACCAAGCGGTTCTCCCCGAGGGGAAACACACTTCGCATAATCAAGGTCACGCGGTGTTGCCTACTTGCCTTGGACATGTGGAGGAAGCCTTGGTTCTTGTCTCAGGGCCCGGTGCTGGGAGCTACTTGTCGGTGCTGGGACGCATCCCTCACCGGTTAGGGAGCGGTCGTGAGTGGCCACCCTGCCCGCGGTCTGTGGAGCGGTCGCCAACTCACGTGGCACATAAATTGCCTGGAGATGCTGGCCGTGTTTCTAGCTCTAAAACACTTTCTCCCGGACCTAAGAGACCGCCATGTGTTGGTCCGCACCGACAACACCTCGGTGGTCTCGTACATCAACCACCAGGGAGGTCTGCGTTCGTGCCCCTTGTACAAGCTGTGCACCAGATCCTTGTGTGGTCCCAGGACAAACTCAGGACAAACCTGAGGTGGTGAAGCAGATCTGGAGAGTATTTGGTCCAGCCCAGGTGGACCTTTTTGCCACGAGGGAGAACACGCAGTGTCCCCTCTGGTGCTCTCTAGTTCATCCAGCTCCCCTGGGGCTGGATGCCATGGTGCACGCTTCCTGTACGCTTTTCCCCCGATCGCTCTGCTCCCGGGAGTTCTAGAGAGAGTGCGCCAGGACGGGGTGTTCCTTCTTCTAGTAGCCCCATTCTGGCCGGGCCGAGTATGGTTCTCGGACCTGATTTCTCTCCTCGACGGCTCTCCCTGGGAGATTCCCGACAGGAGGGATCTCCTCTCACAGGCAGGGGGTTCCATTCTTCACCCCCGGCCGGAGCTGTGGAAGCTGTGGGTGTGGCCTCTGAGGGGGCGCACCTCTTAGCTTCCGGTCTCTCAACCGAGGTTGTTGAGACCATCCTCCATTCTAGAGCTCCCTCTACGAGGAAACTGTACGCCTTGAAGTGGAATCTTTTCACTTCTTGGTGCGGACGCCACCAGCAAGACCCAGTTAACTGCCCAGTTGGTTCAGTGCTGGAGTTCTTGCAGGATCGGCTATCCGCAGGGTTATCCCACTCCACCTTGAAGGTCTACGTGGCGGCCATTGCGGCCTACCACGCCCCTCTTGGTGGTCTTTCCGTGGGTAAGGACCCCCTTGTTACACGTTTCTTCCGTGGTGCATTGAGGCTGAGGCCTCCGGTACGACCTCGTGTCCCTACTTGGGACCTGTCGGTGGTGTTAGAGGCTCTCTGCAGGCCTCCCTTCGAGCCTATTGAGGAGATCTCTGACAGGCTTCTTTCTTTTATAACTGTCCTCTTGCTTGCTCTTTCTTCTCTAAAGAGAGTTGGGGATCTTCAGGCCCTTTCTGTGGCCCCTTCTTTCCTGGACTTTGCTCCAGGCCTCTCTAAAGCCTTTCTCTACCCTTGCTCGGGTTACGTTCCGAAGGTCCCCTCCTCTACACCACGGCCCGTTGTACTTCAGGCCTTCTGTCCTCCCCCTTTTCGGGATCCTGACCAGCAGAAGCTTAATTGTATGTGTCCGGTGCGGTCCCTGGACACATACGTCCACAGGGCTGCCAGGCGGAGAAAGTCAGACCAACTATTTGTCTGTTTTGGCCCCCCTAAGAGAGGTCTTCCCGCTTCTAAGCAATCACTCAGTCGCTGGATCGTGGACGCAGTTTGTTTGGCGTATGAGGCCTCTGACCTCCCTCCTCCTTTAGGGGTCAGAGCTCATTCGACCCGGAGCATGGCTGCCTCCAAGGCCTTTCTTGCTGGTGCAAGATATTTGTAACGCGGCGGGGTGGTCCACGCCCCTTACTTTTGTAAGGTTTTATGACCTTGACCTTCGGGTCTCCCCGGGCTCCTCGGTCCTTCGTCCTAGCACCTCCTAGGCAGGGACTGGGGTCTGGCGGCGTGGGCATCTCGTTCCCCTAGCGTTTTGATGCGGCTCGAGTTCCTGAAGGGGAACGTCTCAGGTTACGTATGTAACCCTGGTTCCCCGAAGGGAACGAGACGCCGCGTCTCGTGGCCATCCTCCTGCTGTCGCTCGTTCTGGCACACGTGCTTTTATACTTCCTGGTCAGTGACATCACCTGCCGGTGACATCTCGTTCTTCCATTGGTTTGATTGCACACGTGATTCAGAGCGTGGTCACGCTGAAGGCGTTCCCCTAGCGTTTCGACGTGGCGTCTCGTTCCCTTCGGGGAAACAGGGTTACATACGTAACCTGAGACGATTTCCATCCCATCTGAACAGGCTACATCAGTGTATAACATTTCTTCTCTTAATTGCCCTGAACAGTAACTAGAGATTATAGTAATCAATGAATGATAAACCATTTATGGATAAATATAGTTTCCTGGCGTGGCACTCTTGAATGTTTAAACATGCTTAAATGAAAGGAAACTTAAACAAATGGGTAACAAATGAAGGTCTGCTTATGGAAATTAAATGTTTCTCAATGTTTTTTGTGCTTTTGCTCTAAACACTATAAGTAGTGCAAAAACATTGCCTGTAGATAATTAACATGATTATTAATGGAAATGAGTGATGATGTTTTGTTTTTTTGAGATGTTTT
The DNA here is from genome assembly GCF_022985175.1 of Labeo rohita. Classification (NCBI taxonomy): domain Eukaryota; kingdom Metazoa; phylum Chordata; class Actinopteri; order Cypriniformes; family Cyprinidae; genus Labeo; species Labeo rohita. Next base: position 12,017 of record NW_026128572.1, read on the forward strand.
TTTTTTTTTGAGAGGATGGAAAAGAGAAGTGTGTACATACACTTTGATCATCATTCATATTTCTACAGTAAGGGTTCAGTTTGTTTGGGTTGCAGTTCGATTTTTATTTATTTATTTTTTTGTGCATGTCTTTTTTTTGTTTTTTGTTTTTTGTTTTTTTGGTTTTTTGTTTTTTTTGGCTTCAGGTGCTGAGGTCAAACCTCCAGAAATGATAAAACTCGCTCTGTTTCAGAACATTGAGAATCAGGCTTATAGTCCTGAAAACGAGTCCTGTCTGCGTTGATCTGCTTTAATGACAATCACACCAGAAATCATCCAGCTTCTTTCTGCCTAATCCATGCGTGTGTTTTAGCCGAACCTGAGTCCCGGACGGACCCTTTGCTCCAGCTGGTCTCTCTTCAGAAGGCCGCGGGATTCTGGGAGCTGAACGCTGCACTGACTGAAGTGTTTGGGAAGACGGAGGATGAGGTGACCAATCAGAAACCAGCTCAGGTGGGACAAATCCTTTGTTGAGAGGTTGATTAACACTGTTATATTCTCCCGTATTGACTATTGCAATGCTTTGTTGGCTGAGGCTTCAAAAGCTATGCTAAACAAATTGCAGGTTGTGCAAAATTTGGCTGCTAAAATCCTAACAAAAACTAGAATTAGACATCATATCACTGCTATCTTGGAGTCCTTGCATTGGCTCTTTGTTAGGTTTAGAGTTTATATTAAAATTTTGAGGCTTACCCTTATGAAAAAGAAGTTTATTGAAGTGTGCTATTAGTATATTTATTTTAAAATAAAAAAAGATAGTATACTTTCAGTCTACTTTTTATGTACTTCTCAGAAATGTGCTTTATATACTTATCAGAAATATACTTAAAATTATATTTAAGTATACTTGATTTATACTTAGAAAAAGTATTTGAGCTATACTTGTGCTCTGAGAATCTGTTTTCATTGTTATACATGAGAGATGCTATTACACATCTTCTGTACAAACTTTCCAAAACACAAGCGAAGAAGAAACAAATGCTTCCACACTGTATAAAATGCAAATACATATTTTCCATATTTTTTTGTGTGTCTGTGTTTTAAATGCATTTGTTCTCTTTTTGCTTATTTTATAATGTTTATATGTGACCCTGAAGCACAAAACCAGTATCACGGGTATATTTGTAGTCAATGGCAAAAATACATTGTATGGGTCAAAATGATCAGTTTTTCATTTATGCCAAAAATCATTAGGATATAATGTAAAGATCATGTTCCATGAAGATAGTTTGTAAATTTCCTACCGTAAATGTATATAAACTTTTTTTTTTATTATTAATATGCATTATTAATAATTTTATTTGGGCAACTTTTCAAAGCAATTTTTTTCTCAATATTTAGATTTTTTTTTGCACTCTCAGATTCCACATTTTCAAATAGTTGTACCTAAGCCAAATATTGTCCTTTCTTAACAAACCATACATCAATGGAAAGCTTATTTATTTCTATAAACTGACTCTTATGATGGTTTTGTGGTCCAGGGTCACATATGGCGTATTTGTTGTTTTACTTGTTTATGTAAAGCACTTTGAGATCTAACATTTAAAGGCGCTATAGAAAATAAAAATGATTATGATGATGTGATGTCATATCCTCAGACAGCTTTATGATGAGTTCAGTGTGTGACGTGTGTTTTGTGTTTCAGGTGGACGGGTCAGTGTGGGCCACCGTCCTCGCTCATCTGGTTATACGCGTATAAATTCGATCAGCGGGTGGAGTGGCAGTTTGTGGCCATGAAGGCGGCGTCATGGATTCGCTCTCAGAAACGTGAGATGACGTTCGTTCGTTCATTCAGTGCTTGCTGTACATGTTCTTGTTCAGTGGTGATTGAGTTTGCAGGTGTGTGTTTTTCAGCGGACGGTCTGTCTCAGTGTGTGTGTGACGGGAACGTCCTGTTGGGATCTCAGGTGACTGAAGACGCGCTGGGAATCTGAAGACTGAAGAGTCTTGTGCTGTCAGAAGAACAAAGAACTCTCACTCTTTATCATAAACATCTGTGTTTTTGGTTTCTAGAGTAAAATAAATATTTTAACAGAATAAAACTGACAGATTTATTTTTGTATCCATATAGTATGTGTAAGCTTTAGAGCTCCTTAAATTCATGTTTTTGCTTTAAATATAAATATATAATCTTATGGTACTTTGTTTCTTGAACTATTTCACTGTGTGTGTTGTAGTGAGCAGATTGTGTCAGTGTGTTTTTACCAAACTGTGTTATTAAAGGTGCAGTAAGTCAAGTCACATTTATTAATATAGTGACACAACATGTCATGTATGTTCATCATCTTCATACTATCATTAATGGTCACTGTAGTTCTGTTTTTTTAATCTCACTTTTGTTGTTGCTTCATCCATGTGGGTGGGATTTACATATCATTCACTTGGTGTATAATTAATTAATCAATCTCCTTTTTCTTAATTGTGTCAATTATCTGGTGTCTCCAAGCAATGTCTTGAACCATGTGTATATGTAGTTGATTTATAAGGTTTAATCCCTGTAGATTGTGCAAGCTGGGCTGAAATGTTTCTTCAAACTTTTATAATAATAATAATAATAATAATATATATATTTTATTATTATTATTATTATTGTTATTATTATTATTATTATTACTAGTTTTCTTTTTTTTTCATTTTCAACTGATGAATGAAACGATAAAACAGAAGATATGATACAGTTGTGGAGTTTAATAGTAACTGTTTTGAAGTTAATTGTAGAAATCGTCAATAATATATATATATATATATATATATTTTATCATCATGAATTGTTTTTAATTTTGTGATGTGTTCAGGTGTGAGATGAGGAGCATATGAGGTGTGAGCCTTTAAATGTGCTGTACCTGTTCAACAAAGTGTGCCGAAGAAATTGTTTGAGACTTTGCTTATATCTTTCCCCAGGTCTCCCCTCCTGAGTGCTTTTAATAGATGGATTTTACAATTTTTTTTTTTTTTTTTTTTTTTTATGTAGACAGTGAAGGACCTTCTGATACCATGCATCAGACATAATAATGAAAGATTAATGCTAGAAAATCAAATCAAGTCATTAGTTAATAGTTGTCACTTCAGAATTTACTTTAAAAAACTCAAAAAAAATAAATAAATAAACTCTTAAGTTTTGTTTAACTCTTTCAACAAGATTTTATTAGAATTCTTAAAGGCCACAAATATAATTGAAAATAATTTAGTTATAAAGGTTTTTACTCCACACTGAAGATTTCACTCCATCTCAGTAGGTGGCAGAAATGCACAATATGTTGGTTTGCTAAATCAAAAGAAGAAGAAGGTAAATCTTCACATTTTTCCTGAAACAAAAAAGAAAGTCAGACTTTATTGATAAAAGCAGTAAGACTTGTTTCTTTTTTCCAAATCTTGGGTTTTTTTTTTTTTCTTTCTTTCTTTTTTTTTTTTTTAAATGGAATTATCACATTTAAAATTGCAGTGTATTATTTAGGCATACACGCACGGAAAAAAAAAATTAAGTGATGCACAGAACTAAATATTCGGTCAGAACAGCACACAGAGAGGGTGATCAGCTGATCGGGTGCGTGAAACTAATGTTAGGGACGTGCCGAACGAGGCTGCTTCGAAGCGTTTGATACAGTTCTCTACTCCGCTGGTGGGCGATAAAATTTCTTACACAAAATGTGTCATTCAGATGTTTTGTTCATTGGGGTGTCATTGTAAGGTTTATGTTCTTCATTTTTTTTTACTTAAATCAAACCTAAATAGGGTGTTTAATACGCCAATAAATTAGACCAATGTCATTTTTATTGCACCATATTTGTGTCTTTATAATAGAACACAATCATGCACTGTTAAAAATGCACACATTTTGAAAATTTGGAGAAGTTGTGGATAAATTAGAAGAGATTTTAAATATTATCTCTCTGTCTCCTTTATTATTACAAAAGAAATCAAAACATTTGTTATTTCATCTATATTAGCAAAAAAAAAAAAAAATTCTATTACTCATTGGCTCAATCTGTTAGCAGACATTCTTACACTTGAGAAGTTAACTTCCTCACTCAGGAATAGAATGTCCACTTTTGAAAAAATATGGAGCTCACTCCTGAAGTTCCTGCACTGTTGAATTTGATATAATATGAAAACATATAGCCAAATGTATAGAAAAGTAGGTGTTTTGACATGCATTTTAGGCTTCGATTGATGTTTGTCACAAACATAGTCTTTTGACATATACATGGTTTGTGTGTACACATTTGTCTGTTTTTCCTTTTTGTTCTATATACCATTTATATCTGTAAATTTGTAGCAGTGTAAGTTATTCATGTAATATTGTTTGTTATATGTTCTGTTTTTGGTAAGAAAAACTAATTAAGGAGAAAGAATGCACAAATACAAATGCAAATATTTTTTATATATACACACTGTGTGCAGAATTATTAGGCATGTTGTTATTCTGGTCATATTTTTTTCCAAACACATTTTACCAATTCCAACCCACATCAGTCTTAATAACTACTGTTCATTTTATATTTAATCATTTATATGTGATATATAATTGTCCGTGAAGGCTGGAAGTGAAAAACTCGTTATATTCAGGTGTGCAGAATTATTATGCATGTTTTCTTTTACAAATAAAATGAGCCAAAAAACAGATTTAACCCAGACTGAAAAGACCAAATTATTAAATGCCCATGAGAAGAATGCAATACTAATGCATTACAAGAATTTGCAAAGTTAAGGCTTGACCATTGGACAGAGAAATGCTTGTTGAGTCTGCATGGTCAGAAGAAACAGGTGGAGAAGAAAAGATGCATGTTAACTGCAAAAGAATTAGGAATTAAGGTGAAGAATTAGGTGTGACACCATCAGGAACCGTTTAGTCTCCAGCGCCACCATTTTCCAGAACTGAAACCGACCTGGAGTCTTCAGAAGTGCAATGTGTCAGGTTCTCAGAGACTTTGATGGTAAAAAATCCTAAAAAATGACCCTGACTTAATAAGAATAACAAGCTGATGTGTTGTGAAATACATGAAGACAGTTTTTTTTTTTTTAATAGGCTTTATAGACACATAAGTTGAGAGTGACTCTTGAAGGACGAGCATCACATTCTCTTGTACCTCTGATTCAAGAATTTATCTTCCAAAATCTGGCAGTAAGTTTTGGGAGTTCATTTTAGTCCATCTCTGCAAGTCAGACTTTTCAGGATAGGAGACTAAACATGAACTCCCAAAATGTACTGCCAGATTTTGGAAGATAATTTCTTGAATCAGAGGTACAAGAGGATGTGATGCTTGTCCTTCAAGAGTCACTCTCAACTTATCGGTCTATAAAGCCTATAAAAAAAAAAACTGTCTTCATGTATTTCACAACACGTCAGCTTGTTATTCTTATTAGGTCATTGGTTGAGGAAGGGGTTGAGGAAAGACTTTTATTCTTTTATCAAGGTGTTTTAATTTTCATTCAGACAAGAGCCATTCAATCATTAGTAGTACTTTAACAACGATACACCACATAAAAAAACTTAATGCATGATGACCGATATAATTATAACATTGCACTAAATGAATAGTGGGTACGGGACAGCGCGATCCGCACGCTTTGTACTTGAGCCTGGGGTGATGTGTCAGTGAGGTAATGAAGCTTCATTTTCACAGATCACGTGACATCCTCATTTCAAGCAATGCTTCGGAACACTGTTTCGAAACACTAATGTGTCGATGCTAGGTATCGATCTACCCATCCTTAACTAATTTATCAGTGGCTTTTTGTGCGACAACAAGAATATTGCACACTGGTTTAAATATGTTTTTATAGATTTGGTGTGTCCTAAGATCCTCAGCAACCAGAGTGGCTAAATTTGAATATTGCTCTTAACAGGTACGAAGTGAAGTTGAAGTTATTTGCAAATGATTCAGATGTGTTTTATGTGATTTTAACTTTGACGAGAATATTGTGTATGGGTTGAAATATTTATAATTGTAGATTTTGGTGTGTTTGCTGAGAACCTCAATGACCAGAGTAGTTAGAATGAAATATTGCTGTGTTAACAGGTATGAAATGTATTTGAAGTTATTTTTGAAGGATTCTTGAAGGAGGTTGATTTGGATATGCTTTATGTGATTGGACTTTGTTAATGTTTATATTTTGTGTATTTTTGTGACAGATTGCCATGGTTTTGATTTAATTTGTATTTTTATTTTGAGTTTATTGTTTTTTTTTTATTTTGAATTGATTTGGTTTTCCCTACCTGTGATATGGGGGTTGTAAAGAGTTTTAAAGAATTGGTGTAAATAAAAGAGATATTTATTAAGAGATTAAAGGACTTTGTAGTGAATGTTTGTTCACTACACAACAGAATTTGGTGACGAGGATGGGATCTCTGTTTTCGAGCTCTTTTTTTTTATGAATAATAAAATATTTTGTTGTTGTTTTTTGTTTTATTTTTTTTTTTTTTTTTTTTTTGAGACAAATTAAATCAAAACTGTGGTGAAGACAGAGACTGTGGATACGGGACTGAGGCGGTGGAAACGTGATGGAGGTACTTCTGGAACAAGTAGCAGCTCTGGAGAAGAGACTGGCACAAGAGAAAGAAGAAAAGGACAGATTGGTTGGGGTAAAAAGCAGCCTAACATCAAAGAACATCACTGATTAGCCTAGCCTATTCTAGTGCAAGTGTATGCATTTAACTGCATGTGTGGCCAAGTATGGTGACCCATACTTGGAATTTGTGCTCTGCATTTCACCCATCCAAGTGCACACACAGTAGTGAATAGTGAACACACACACACACACACAATTGTAATGAACAATGTAATGTAAGTTGGGACCTTGAAGGTCCCCCAGCTGAATGTGGAACAGGAAGGTAAGGTTATGAAGTTGTTGGACCAGTATGCCTCTGTTTTTGTGGAAACAGAGGGGGATCTGGGGTATATAGATTTGACTGAACATCAGATTCTACTATTAGATGATGTTCCAGTTTGCCAAAGATATAGGAGATTGTCCCCTAGTCAATATGTGGAAGTTAAGGCTTACATTAAACAACCCTTGGAACAAGATGTAATTAGGAAGAGCTGCAGCCCATATTTATCTCCGATTGTGATTGTAAAGAAGGATGGATCTATTTGGATGTGTGTGGATTATAGGCAATTGAATGCTAAAACAAGAAGAGATGCGTATCCACTGCCCAGGATTGAAGAATCTTTGTATGCTTTGAGTGGAGCCTGCTGGTTTTCCACTTTGGACCTTGCAAGTGGGTATAATCAGTTGGCAGTGGCCGAAAAGGATAAACAAGAGAGCTATTTGTACAACATTTGGCCTGTTTGAATATAATCATCTCCCGTATGGTCTATCCAGTGGTCCAAGTACCTTTCAATGCCTGATGGAACGCATATTCAGTGATGAAAGTTTTCAGTCAGTGCTTTCATATTTGAATGATGTGATGGTATTTTCATCAACAGTAGAGCAACATTTGGAGAGATTGGAAAGAGTTCTGCAACAATTTCAACATTATGGTCTTAAGGTTAATCTGAGCAAATGCTAAGGTTCGCTACCTAGGTCATGTCATTTTTAGCGAGGGAGTGGCGACAGATCCTGAGAAGATTCAAGCTGTGGCAGAATGGACAAGACCTCAGACAGAAAAAGGGCTTCAATCTTTTTTTTAGGATTTGCAAGCTACTATAAACATTGTGTTCAAGTATTTGCTAACATCGCTGAACCATTACATCAGTTGGTGGCCGCTGGGAAGGCTCAGAAGGGTAAGAAACAAAGCATACTTAACCAGTGAACAGTTTCATACCAAGTGTGGAGAAGCATTTTTAAGGGTTGAAGAAGAAATTAACATTGGCTCCTGTGTTATCTTATGCTTGCTTTACTAAGCCTTTTGTCTTGGATATAGATGCCAACCACACAGGACTCGGAGCAGTGTTGTTTCAAGAGGACGGGGTAAGCTGCGGCCAGTTGCCTATGCCAGTAGTGGTCTAAAGGAATCAGAGTGTAATATGGATAATTGCAGTACAATGAAATTGGAATTTCTTGTCCTTAAGTGGGCGGTAACCAAGAAATTTTGAGATTATTTAATTGCGAATAAGTTTACAGTCTTTACAGATAATAATCCACTGATCCATGTGAAGACCACTAAACTGGGGGCTGTGGAGCAGCGCTGGGCATCGCAGCTGGCCATTTTTAAATTTTTAAATCGTGTATCATCCTGGTAGGAAGAACGGAAATGCAGATGCTTTGTCCCGACAAAAGTTCATCTGAAGAGAGCAGCAGGTGGGGCTAGAGAAAATAGTCTCCACAACGACAGTGAATGCTATTTCTGTTTTTCCTTAATTCACGGTAGCCATACCCACAGCTGATCAGAGGGCATTAACAGGTGCAACAGTCCTGGTTAAGGAGTGGAATCATCGATACGATGTTCCAGCTCTGATTCATTCTGATCAGGGTCGGTGCTTTGAGGTGGAGATCGTGCAGCAATTGTGTAAAGTGTATGGTATACAGAAGAGCTGAACTACAGCATTTCACACCCATGGTAATGGGCAGTGTAAGTGTTTTAATAGAACATTGCATGATCTTCTCCGGGCCCTTTCCTGGGAGAAGCAATTGAGACAGTCAACGGAAATGTCACTGACTTGATGCATTATCACGAAAGTGATTTTCAGTATTTGCATGTTTGTCCAGAAGGCCACTTGAAAGCCGAAGGGTTCTCTTTCACTTAAGTTCTATCACAATTCTGTTATTGATACACACATGCTCATCTTTGCAACTATTCATGTAAATGCAATCGGTTTTGTCTTAAGTAAACCTGAACAGCTGGGAGAAATACTGATGCTTAAAATTATTTGATCTGTGAGTCAGATCTTAAAGCGACAGCAGCGTAAACCTGCAGCCGCAGACTGCGTTATAAATGTTAATCAAACAACAAAATAAAAAGAGAAAATCACTCACTGTTCTTGACTAAATCACATTAACTTTTATAAGAATCATCTTTAATGTATACAGTGAAGATTTTGCAGTGATTTATTTAGTGATAGTAGGCTATCTGAAAAACTTTTTTAAACTTTTTTAAAAATAATTTTTCCCTTACATCTTTGCGGCAATAGTTTTTATGGGTCCAAAACCACCCTGCGTGTGTAATAATTAATCCTAACTTAATGTAATTTATTATAATTAATGTAACTATAAATGCATTCAAAATAAAACCGGTGTGAGTTGGCTGTTACTTATGGAAAGTATATGTAGGACTTTTATAGCCTACACAGTGTGTGCTGCTGTAAAGACTAGGTTTATCCCTCACAACCTCACTTTCATCCAAGACAAAAAATTCAAAATGACCTCTCTCAAGTCTAACCATTTGTTATATAAAACCCAAAACACACACAGCCACATTCAGAGATAAGAGGTACATTTTCTGCTCTTAAGGTCCCATTCACCAAGATACCTACTCCTTTACCCCCATGTCAAGGAATAGGCAGGATTTAGTTGCGGGTTCAACAGTGACTTTATTTGAACAAGTGTGCAGGAAAAACGTGGACCGCTTCAGCAGACAGTCTGTGATAAATAGAGTTTCCAATCTCCTGGGAGGGATGGAAGCAGTGGCCGGCTTGTAACTATAATTAAATTTGGAAGTCAGAACTTAAGGACTTTTGGAAGACAGAAAGGGATAAACCATAACAGTCTGACAAGAGACGGAGAAACACAGAGAGCTATAAGGGAAGGTGATAACAAGCTAAATGAGAACCCGGTGTGAGCCAAAGAGCTACCAAGCAAGAAAACAAGGGGGGCGGAGAAAAATCACGTGGACAACAGCACAAACACACAACAGCAAAGACACAGTTGATCAGACCCGAGACCTGACAGTACCCCCTCTCCCAAGAGCACCACCCGGCACCCCAGGAGCAGGCTCATCTTGTCGCCGACGGAATTCCTCGATCAATGAATGGTCCAGAATGTCTCAGGAAGCCATGCATCTCTCCTCTGGACCATAGCCCTCCCAGTCCACGAGATACTGACATCCGCTGCCACGGCGTCACTCACTGAGTAATCTCTTAGCCGTATAGGTAGGAGAGCCATCCACAAGATGAGGGGGGGTGGGGGGCAGGACGATCGCCGGCAGGATTAAGGGGAGAGGAAAACACAGGTTTAACCCTGAAGACATGAAACACAGGGTGAACCCGACCAAGAGGAGGAGGGAGCTTGAGTCTGACAGCCAGCGGATTAACCACCTTGGTGATGCAGTATGGCCCAATGAATCTGGATGCCAGCTTACGAGAAGGCGCCCGGAGAGGCAGATCCTTGGTAGAAAGCCATACCCCCTGACCACATACATAGGTCGGAGAAGAAGACCGGTGGCAATCGGCTGCTGCTTTGGTTTGTCCTGAGGTTCGGCCCAGAACCCCCCTGACCTTCTCCCAGGTGCAGCAGCTACGCTGAACAAAAGCCAGGGCATATGGAACCACAGCATCAGGTTCCTGTGATGGAAACAGAGGCGGTTTATAACCCATAGAACATTCACATGGGGACATACCTGAAGCCGCCACCAGAAGGGAGTTGTGGGCGTACTCGATCCAAGAGAGTTGTTGGCACCAGGAACTTGGATTATTGGATGTCAGACACCCGAGCATTCTTTCGAGATCCTGGTTGGCTCACTAGCACTGCCCACTGGTCAGAGGGTGGACACCTGAAGACTGACTTGCAGAGGTCCTGATCTATCTACAAAATTATTTCCAAAACTGGGAGGCGAACTGAGGACCCCTATCAGAAACCACGTCAACCGGCAAACCATGGAGATGGAAGACATGATCCACCATCAGCTGGGCGGTCTCCCAGGCAGAGGGTAATTTGAGCAAGGGAATGAAATGAACGGCTTTGGAGAAGCGATCCACCACATTGTTGACCTTCCAGGGGGGAAGCCCAGAGATGCCCTGAAGTCCTTCAGTGGGGTCATACGTCCAAGCTGGTGTGCCATCCAGGGATTCGGGGGAAATTTGTTGGCCAATCGGCAGCGTTTTTGGTGGCCTACATTGGCCATGGATGTCAGACAGTTTGTGTTGACCTGCCCTACTTGCGCTCAGTGTAAGCAAGTGAATTACCCCCTGCTGGTCTGCTCCATCCTCTTCCCATTCCTTCTCGTCCTTGGTCATACATCGAACTGTCAACACGAACTGTCTGACATCCATGGCCAATGTAGGCCACCAAAAAACGCTGCCGAATGGCCAACAAATTTCCCCCGAATCCCTGGATGGCACACCAGCTTGGACATATGACCCCACTGAAGGACTTCAGGGCGCAGCGCAGCCGGCACAAACAACCTGCCCACTGGGCACTCCTCTGGCACTTGCACCCCTCGATACCCCAGGAGAGAGCCCCGACCACCACCGCCTCAGGGAGGATGGCTTCGGCCAAAATCTCCCCCTCTGGTGCCCCGAACAGGTGCGAAAGAGCATTGGGCTTGACATTTTTGGACCCAGGCCGGTACGAGAGGGTAAAGTTAAACCGGCCAAAGAAGAGTGCCCAGCGGGCCTGGTGCGAGCTCAGCCTCTTGGCTGAACAGATATACTCGAGATTCTTATGATCCATCCAGACCAAGAAGGGCTGCACTGACCCCTCCAACCAGTGACGCCACGTGCCCGAAGCCAATCTCACCACCAACAATTCTCTGTTGCCAATGTCGTAGTTACGTTCTGCAGGCCTGAGGCGGCGAGAGAAGAATGGCAGAGATAAAACGGGACTTTAAGATATCAAAGGCTAACTGAGCCTCCTGGTTCCACCTGAAGGACACCTTAGTGGAGGTTAACGCAGTGAGCGGTGCAGCGATCGGACAAAAATTCCTGATGTACCGCTGATAAAAATTGGCAAAACCCGAGGAAACGCTGCAGAGCCTTGCGGGAGTCGGGGACAAGCCACTTAGTGACAGCTTCTATTTTAGCTGGGTCTAGTTTGATCCCCTTGGAAGAAATTTTGTGGCCAAGGAATGTAACTGACTTGGTGTGGAATTCGCACTTCTCCGCCTTGACAAACAATTGGTTCTCTAATAGGTGCTGGAGGACCTGTCTAACATGCTGGGTGTGTAATTGGAGAAAAAATTAGAATGTCATCCAAATACATAGAGACAAATTGATTGATCATGTCACCCAGGATGTTATTGACGAGACCCTGAAAGACGGCCGGAGCATTGGTAAGACCAAAGGGAAGAACCAGATACTCATAGTGTCCCGAGGGGTTGTTAAAAACCGTCTTCCACTTATCCCCCTCCCGAATACGCACCAGATGGTAGGCGTTGCGGAGGTCTAATTTGGTGAAGACCCGAGCTCCCTGCAACATTTCAAAAGCAGAAGGTAGGGGATACCTGTTCTGTACAGTAATGTCATTCAAACCTCTGTAATCAATACAGGGCACAGGGAGCAGTCTTCTGAACAAAGAAAAACCCAGCGCCGGTGGTAGAGGAGGAATGATGAATGAGCCCACCATGCAACGATTCACGTATATACTTGTCCATGGGCTCCCTCTCAGGGCCAGAAAGTGAATACAGTCGACCCCTAGGCGGAGAAGTGCCTGGGAGGAGATCTATGGTACAGTCGTAGGGGTGATGCGGTGGGAGCGAGGTGGTCTGGGACTTGCTAAAGACAGAGCAAAGATTGTAGTAATCCGCTGGGACACCGGTCAGGTCAGGAGGGTTCACCTGCAAAACACAAGACACAGAGACAGGAGGAAGGACAGCACCTAAACAAGACACGTGACAAGACTGGCTCCAGAATAATATAACATTATTGGCCCAGTTGACATGCCGGTTGTGCTATAGTAGCCACAGATGTCCTAAAATCAGAGAAGCCTTAAGAGAATCAATAATAAATAGTTCTATATCTTCTCGGTGCAACAAAGACCCGACACCCCACCCTTGAATTTAAACATTTATAATAATGATGAACAGTCAAGTCCCGCCCTATAATGTTTCACATTCTAAAACATGTTTTACTCTGAAATATGTCACATTACATAGATAGACTTCTGTTACAGGACTTTTTTTTGTTTGATAAGTTTGCTAAGCAGAGCAGGACACTAATTATGAGATGTTGTGATAACAAAAATAAAAATGGCAAGATCCAGTAGAGATTTGCTTTTCTTAAATTTCAATTGACATTTTATTTTTCTAGTTGTAAAGTTTGAAAACAGGGATGCCCAAACTCGGCCCTGGTCCTCGGTTTAGCTCCAACTTGCCTCAACACACCTGCCAGGGGGTTTCTAGTATGCCTAGTAAGAGCTTGATTAGCTGGTTCAGGTGTGTCTAATTGGCCCTCCAGGACCGAGTCTGAGCACCCCTGGGTTAAAACTGACAAACAGTAGTGTTTCCTTGGACTCGGACTCGGCCCATTTTGGACTCAGACTCGTCTTGGACTCAATTGGTTAAAGTCTCGGACTCGGCTTAGGTGGACTTGAACCAAACATTACCTCCTCCCTTGATCTCAAAATCCGCATGGTTAGTGAGCATCAGCTTGCCTGTCTGCCCCGCCGGAGACTTGGGTTCGAGTCCCGCTCAGCACGGGGTGGTTAGGAATGGAGAGATTGCATAAGCGTGTGTGTTTAGAATGTTATTGTACTGATACACTTACAGTGGTTCTTCATTTGGCAGTAGATTATTTTGAATTTATTTGAGGTTATGTTGAAACACAAAAGTTACATGAAATATAATATGCAATAAAACTTATTTGTTCTCACAGAGCGTCATTATGGTGAAATGCTGTGGTCTGGTGTCTGAGAAAAATGTGCCAGGTATAAATTCTCCACTTCCTCCTTATAATTACAGCTTTAACTGTGTATAAATCTGCTTAATTATCAAGAGTGAATTTTCTCAAGTGTAGATATTCTGAAAAGTGTGTTAAGATGTTTGTGTAGATCTTCTGAAGAGAGTGTTGAGATGTTTGTGTGTTTGTTTAGATCTCCTGAAGAGAGTGTTGAGATGTTTGTGTGTTTCTTTTAGTTCCTCTGAAGAGCATCTCGGTGCAGCTGCAGATTCGGGATCACGTGGCCTCCGTCAGTTCCAGTCTGCAGTATGTCAATGAGGAGGAGCGTCCGCTGGAGGCCGTTTTCGTCTTCCCGCTGCCTGCTGATGCTGCCGTCTGCCACTTCAGTGCCAGGATCGGAGAGCAAGAGATTGTGGCGGAGGTGCAAGACAGGCGGAGTGTGAGTCTAAACACACTTGTGTTTTATCTGTGTTGTGTTTTATCTATGGCAGGTGTTTGATTCCTGCTCTGTCCCATCCCTAATCGAACACATCTGTGAACTGGAGCTAAACTCTGGAGGACAGTGGCCCTCCACAACCGGAGTTGCCCATTCTTGCCCCATGTCAGCTGGAATAACAGTACGTTAGGTTGTTCTGGTCTTGTGGTTATGGGTGTGTTTGTCTCTCACAGGCACGAGATCAGTATGATGATGCTGTGAGTTCAGGTCAGCAGGTGTTTCTGCTGGAAGAGAGTGACGAGAGTCCGGATGTGTTCAGACTGAATGTCGGCTGTTTGTCTCCGGGTCAGACTGCCGTCATCTCTATCGTCTACGTCATCGAGCTCAGCGTTCAGGCTGACAACGCACTGCGCTTCTGTCTGCCGGCTGTACTCAACCCACGATACAAACCAGCAGGTGATCTTTACCTGATTTCAGCAAACAACACACATTGAGATCATTATCACATGTAGGCCACAATTAGGTCACATATAGTTACATGACATATTTTGATAAAAACAATTCTTCCCAGAATGCATAGTGAATGATGTAGTCAAACCTCTTACTTCCCCAGTCAGTTACACTACCAGTCAAAGGTTTTTGAAAGAAGTCTCTTCTGCTCACCAAGACTGCATTTATTTGATCAAAAATACAGTAAAATTGTGAAATATTTTTACAATTTAAAATAACTGTTTTCTATGTGAATATCTTTTAAAATGTAATTGATTGCTGTCATCAAACCTGAATTTTCAGCATAATTACTTTAGTCCTTCAGTGTCACATGTCCTTCAGAAATCATTCTCAAATGCTGATTTGCTGCTCATTTCTGATTATTATTAGTGTTTTCACTGATACAGGTCAGTTCTGGTTCGGCTGTTGAGCTCTACATTGATTGGTATTATATATTATCTCTGTTTGTCTGTCTGGTTCTTTCAGCTTTAGCTGCCAGTGTTCCAGAAGTTTCCTCAGCATGTGTTATTCCCTACACACTGTCTCTGAGTGTTGATGTGAGATCTTCAGACCGCATCTCCAGACTTGAGTCCAGCTGCCCTCTGGATCCTCTGGAGTTCCTCGATGCACAGCACAGTCACGCCACGGTACAGTGTGTGTATGAGTGTGAGAGTGTGTGTGTACAGTTATCATGCACTTAACATCACCAGAAGCCTGTAATGTGTGTGTAGGTGAATCTGAGTGCTGGTCACCGGTTTGATAAGGATGTCGAGCTGCTTCTGTACTATGAGAACACCCATCAGCCCACTGCTGTGGTGGAGGCCGGAGCAGCTGCAGCTCAGCCAGGTAGATGGTTTTGTTTTACATGAAGTCTGTATGCTGTAAATATACTGATAATATGTGACTTAAAGGGTCAGCTCACCCTAAAATGAACATTAATTCATTGATGCTCATAGGAGCTTTATACTCATGACTGCAATGTAGAATATCTGACATTTTTAGAATTTTTCATGAAGGCAATTATTTGGTGTCCATGTCTGACTAAGCAATTAAAGTCTACTGATTTTGCTCTACAGCAAGAGTAATCATCCTTTCACAGCCCTCTATATACACCACATTTCATTTGCACTATTCACAATTCTTCTTACTGTATTAGAGAGAAAATAAGTGTTGTGGGTCTTTCGTTTGGAGAACTCTGCTAATTCAATAGCCAAGTCAATAGTATTTTAAATTCACTATTTGCACCATAATGAGTATAAATAAATCTTTTTCATGGTGCTTGTGGTTCTGAATGGAATGATCATATTCAGTGTTACTTTTAAAAGTAATGCATTACAATATTGCATTACTTCCTTAAAAAAGTAACTTAGTTACTTTTCATGGAAAGTAATGCATTATGTTACTTTCGCGTTAATGTTTAAATATGGGCAGGGCTTGCTAGTTTGTTTTTAATATTAAAAAGTTCTATTTTTGGCAAATGTAAAAGCTCTTTCACACAAAAAAGTGTAGGGCTTGATGAGTTGTTCAGGTGGTTTGTACAGCGTAACATGGTTCATACTGAATTCAGGCCATTTACACCCTGTTTCAGGTTCTCTGATGGGCGACCCGGCACTCATGATCAGTTTGTACCCAGAGTTCCCTGCGGATGTGACATCGTCACTGGCATCTCAGGGCGAGTTCATTTTTGTGGTCGACAGATCCGGTAGTATGAGCTGCAGGATGCATCATGGGAAAGGCGCACAGATGCGCATCGAAAGCGCAAGAGTAAGATTTAGGATTTCAGATATGACACATTTATTTGAGTGTATTGCAGACTCATCTGCACATGTGTCTCTCTAGGATACGCTGCTGCTGCTGCTGAAGAGTTTGCCAATGGGATGCTACTTCAACATCTATGGATTCGGCTCTCGTTTTGAGTCCTTCTTTCCGTCAGTAACTGGATGTTTAATGTTCTTCAGGAATGACCTCATGTTGTTTAGCTGTGGTTTTGAGAGAGATTGTGGTGTGTTGTTGCAGTCAGAGTGTCGTGTACAGCGAGGAAACGATGGAAGAGGCTCTAAGAAGAGTAAAGAATATGAATGCAGACATCCGCGGCACAAAGATCCTACAGCCACTGAAACACATCTACAGTCAGCCCTGTTACCCAGATCACCCTCGACAGGTACAGCCAAATGTGTTGATCATTTAAACACTCTTTCTGAACATTGGTGAGGTGTTTTTTCTCAGCCTGAGATGTGATTCACTCTTAGCTGTTTGTCTTCACTGATGGAGAGGTGTGGAACACTAAGGAGGTGCTGGATCTGGTGAAGAGTCACGTTCACTCTCACAGGTTTGTTCACTCATCTCAGTCCTCCTCATTTACTC